>NC_047169.1:930816-943316 GCF_009819705.1 Hippoglossus hippoglossus | reverse complement strand
TCAGAACCTGAACCTGCTGCGTCTCCAGGTTCAGACTCTGGGGACGTGAAGTGTCCCAGACGACCGGAGGCTGTCTGCAGTTTGTCCCCGAGACATTCACAGCTTCACTCAGACAGAAAAACTGTTTCAAACTGTCCCCAGGGCTCAGAATGAGATTTAATCCACAGCTGAATGATAAAAGTTAAATATCTTCATGTGATGACGTTTAATGTCAGAAACCCACTGAGGAGGTGTTTCTATTATTCTGTCCACACACGTATACCAGCTGAGTTGTTATCAGGTCATCAGAGGCCACAGCAAACAGACAGGAAGCATGAATCTGTAAGTGTGTGTGTGTGAGTGAGTGTGTGTGTGTGTCTGTGTGTAATGGCAGCTAGCCAGGTGTGTGTGTGTGTGTGTGTGTGTGTGTGTGTGTGTGTGTAATGGCAGCTAGCCAGGTGTGTGTGTGTGTGTGTGTGTGTGTGTTCTTGCAGTTAACGTTGAGGAGATTAAATAAGTATTTTATCTCTGATATGGATTAGACCGAGTCCAGGATCATGATTAAATCGACGTTCACAGATTGCATGAAAGAGCCGTGTTAACAGTAGTGTGTGTGTGTGTGTGTGTGTGTGTGTGTGTGTGTGTGTGTGTGTGTGTGTGTGTGCGTTCTTGTGTGTGACGACCTCCATGCACCTGATTGTTTGTCCCCTGGTGTCATTTATTACGAGACGTCAATCAACCCTTCATCACAGAAACGACCAGAACAGAGTGAGTGAGAGGATGAATGAATGAAGGGGTGTGTGTGTGTGTGTGTGTGTGTGTGTGTGTGTGTGTGTGTGTGTGTGTGTGTGTGTGTGTGTGTAGTGGGTGAGCAGGTGTAAGTAGATTACATCCCCCCCCCCCACTCTGTGGTAATATTCAGCAGCAGTTGAATTGATTTCTCCTCATATTGATTTAATTGTTTCAAATTAAAAATCTCTTAATGTCACAAAGGATCAGAACCAGGTTCAGTTTGATCCAGACCCAGAACTCCTCTTCTGCTCTGAGGAACCGTTCACACCTGATGTTCAGAGCTTCAGACTGAACTGAAGAGTCTGAAGCTCTGAACCCAACCAGGTGTGAACGAGTCCTGAGTGTGAAACCCAGCGAGGTGTCCTCACAGAGACATAAACAAGTTCATCAGAAGATCAGAGCTGAGGCGTCCGATCAGTCACCTGCTCGTCTCGTTGCATCGCAGCTTCTTTGAGCAGCTCAGTCGCCCGTAGTTTGTTGGCTTCATCTCTGATGTGCAATGCATGCTGGGATATCGGCCTGAGAAGGCTCCGCCCCCTGAGCCGAGCTGCACCAGGGGACACAATCAGTCTTTAAACGCAGCGTGTGGAGGATGTGGCGGCTGGATATTGTCTCTGTGATACAGAAGAAGAAGATTCTTGTAGTAATATCAGCAGAGACACGTTTCTCTGTGTCGCTATATTTCTGAGTTGTTTTTTATTTTCCTCCTCTCTTCCTCTGACTCTGATATTCATGTCCTCACCCTCGTCGCCCTCATCCTTCCACCTCCCCCTCCCTCCCCCGGCGACTGAGAGGTCTCCAGTTTCATCTGATATCAAAGCTTGATCCTCCTCATCAGTAGACAAATGAGTGGCGAGGGCGAGGAGGAGGGCGAGCGGAGCGCCAGGTAAACACGGGGATCACAGGCAGGAGATTGAAATGCAAATGAGGAAGCTGGCGAGCGAGCGTCCGGATGAAGGGCGGCGCCTGTTGTTTACCAGCAGTAATACATTCATGACCATCAAACCAAGAGCTGCTTCAATCTGGAGAATTTACCTCCAAGACGAGAACAGACATTTATTTTAAATATAGTTGCTCCCCAGCTTTAAAGAGGCTGATTGACAGAGTGAGGTTAATATTTATAGAGTTTTGACTTTAAAAATGTTTCTTTGGTATGAAGTTATGAAGTCAAAGAGTTTATTTTCTTCTTCAAACGGATGATGAACCTTTTTAACATCCAGTGTTAATGTGTAAATTTACTGTGGATGAATCATTAATGATCCTCGGGGGGGAAACAAGGAAGCCAAAAATACAAAGAACAGAAACAGGAAAAGTCTAATTTAAGAATTTAAGGAATAAACAGTTTAAACAGTGACATGGAAATGTTTTAATGTAACTCTGACCAACTCACAAACACTCGTGATGATCGGGCTTGAGCTACGTGTTCCTCACATGTTCCTCACATGTTCCTCACATGTTCCTCACGTGTTCCTGACATGTTCCTCACGTGTTCCTCACACGTTCCTCACATGTTCCTCACATGTTCCTCACGTGTTCCTCACATGTTCCTCACACGTTCCTCACATGTTCCTCACATGTTCCTCACATGTTCCTCACATGTTCTGTATGTGAGATCAAATGCCTGAGTCAGTGTCTCTGGACATTTTATGGAACTTTTCCCGCAGCCTCCCAGTAAAATGTCCAGAAAAGACGCAGCCTCCAGATGGTTGAGAGTAAATAACGAACTGATCAGCTGAGGTTCAGCTCCGCTCATGTGACGAGCTCCTCAGCTCCAGGCTGCGTTCACAACACTCATCTGAACAACGCTGCAAATGAACCAAACAAACAGGCAGAGAAGTCAATTAAGACGCCGACACACTGAGTGAGCGCCGTGAACACGCCGCGTCAGCCTGCGCCCGCAGACATGAGCATCGAGCTCCTCTCTCCTCTCTGAGGTCGGGCAGGGAAACGCACGCTGGCGTTCTCCGCTCACAGATTCCACTCAGTGATGAATGAGTCCTTTATGGAGCATCTGAATGATTTTACATATTTTACTCAGCTGCTCTACATGCAAACACTCTGAGGACGGCAATTAACTCCAGTGATGTCCAATCGCTAGTTTGCATTTCTGTTAAAGTGTTTTATTTCCAATTTAGTCAGGAAACTTGTTCTTTTTACATCAGGGATGAAAGAGGATGAAATGATGTAGAACAAGAAACGAGAGAGGAACCTGATTTCTTCTTGTGGACACGTTGACTTGATGTTTCCTCAGAGTGAGGTCACAGCTGCCTGGTGACGTTCATGTGGATCCATCCGAGACAAAGTACGATAAATTAAATGTTGTTTGTTTCAAAACAAAGGTCTTCCATGGTCTTTACATTGGAAATCTTTTATTGGGAATTTCCTGACATTTGGACAAAATGTTAGACTTACAGATAAACTGATTAGATTTGAAAGGTCAAAGGTCAAAGGTCACAGTGGTCTCTTGAACTTGAATTCACATTTTGACCAGTTTTTACTTGGACTCAAAAATGAACTGATAAGATTTCTTATTATTGTGAAATGTCAGGAACACGTAGAAACAGCAGTGATTCAGTGAGTCATTCAGCTGCGGTGACTTCTGGTGCCTACATTACCCACAATGCAACTGGCCTGCTCTGTGGTCATTTGCAGTTCCAGCTGTGTTTTCTAGTAGCAGCTAACGTAGCAGCTACCGTAGCAGCTACCGTAGCAGCTACCGTAGCAGCTAACGTAGCAGCTAACGTAGCAGCTAACGTAGCAGCTACCGTAGCAGCTAACGTAGCAGCTACCGTCGCCCTGGAGCCTCGGCAGCAGGCTTCAGACGTTCAGCTCCAGTTAAAGCTCAGGGACAGAAACACATCTCCTCTGTGCCGGTGTCAGTTGCTGCCTCACAAATTGCATTTACAAATTCATTCATTCCACAAAGAAATTATTATTTTTCGATTCAGCGTTTCAGCACGAGCGTGACAAATTCAAATTTATGCGATTCAAATCCAATCTCTGCTGGCACTGATCTCTCTCTCGCCAAATCTGTGGTTCACTGTCTGTGTGTGTGTGTGTGTGTGTGTGTGTGTGTGTGTGTGTGTGTGTGTGTGTGTGTGTGTGTGTGTGTGTGTGTGTTGGATGAGGTGTAAACGGCTCCAGCTTCTCTCAGCTTCCTCTCGTACATCAGGGCCACGGACGTCCTGATGTGGATCCAGCAGCCGAGTGGATCCGTGTCAACCTCGTTTTCCCTGAACCTCATGAATCCTCATGAATGTTTCATTACAGTCGAGCTATTAGAGACTCACAAACTGTATACGCTCATATTTATTCATGTCTATACGTCCATGTTTACCTCTTGTTATGTCGCAGCCTCTCCACTTAAGGAGAGTTTGACACACTCGCTGTGTCGCTCAGACACGAGCTTCACTTCTCTACAGAATCATCCTCTGCTGAATATAGAAACTATTTAGATGCTGGATCTCGTTCTGTTTTCACTGCATCATAAAATCCTGCAGCTGTAGAAAAAACACAAACATGAATAAAACTGAAAAATGTCAGTTACAGTTTAATTTACATCATTTATTCATTGAAAGTATATTCTCGTGTATTTATATACAAAAGCTGAATCTTCACTGGATTTCAGTCTGTTGACTGTTTGTCTCCTTCTTCTTCTTCTTGGGTGTTGACTCAACAGGAAGTACACACTGTGGAGTTTTCCATGTTGCTGGACGACACAGTGAAGTAGAGAAGGTGTTGAGGAGGAACTCTGAGGTTTATTCTTCAGTAACTAATGAAACATCTCAGACAGTGAAGGTCAGGTGAGCGTCAGGTTGAGGTTTGGTGAGATGATGAGAAAATAACTGAGGAGCTGAAACTGTTTCAGTCCAAACCACAGAAAAGCAGCTTCACACGTCACACGGGGACAAAACCTCCTGCTGAGCTTCTTTTAGGCTTCGAGCCTTTTTTGAAGTCGATCATTGTTTGATGCAAAAACATTTTTCCTCCGTCGCACTGAAGCAAATTAACGTATCAGACGGTCGAGTTGACCCACGGTCCGAGAGAAGAGCGTCTGGATCTCAAAGCTCTGACAGAAAATACATACATCCAGACGGCAGGATAACGTTATTTACATCATTAGTCAGGTACAGACACACACACACACACACACACACACACACACACACACACACACACACACACACACACAGAGCGAGAGAGAGAGAGAGAGAAACAAATAGCAGCCTGAGGAGCAGTCGGGCGAGTGGATGAAAAATGAGCTTGTGAAGAAGAAGCGAGAGTCAGAGATGGAGTCTCTTGCTGTAATAGCCATTCTCTCTCCCTGAGGAGTGTGTGTGTGTGTGTGTCTGTGTGTGTGTGTGTGTGTGTGTGTGTGTGTGTGTGTGTGTGTGTGTGTGTGTGTGTGTGTGTGTGTGTGTGTGTGTGTGTGTGTGTGTGTGTGTGTGCGTTGGTTGTGTACATATACTAACTGAAGTTAGTTTTCCGGGCTCAGCTGCAGGGACAGGGTGAGGAGATCAGGATCCTGGGAGCCTTCTGTTGGAGTTTTACTGGGTTCACTGGGTTCACTGGGTTCACTGTGGTCGACCCAGAACTCACTGGAGGGACTACATGTCCCATCAGGCCTGGGAACGACTCGGGATCCTCCAGGAAGAGCTGGTGTGAAAAGCCTCTTATTGGCTGATCTCTTTCAGCAAAGCATTAAATCAGTCGGACTTAACTTTGCATTTCAGAATTCATCCTCATTGATGTTTGTGCGAGTAACTAGAAAACCTCAATCCCTGAAAACACAAGGAGCCAAGCTGAGGTGAATCTGAAACAGAAACTTTTCAGGTCGTGAGTTTGTTGCTAACGTGAGAGCTGCTGTGGCTCCGCCTCTGAACTGCCGCAGCCTCGGAGCCTGTTGAATTGTTCATGAAGCGTCTGACACTTTGTGTTCTGCGTGTGGACTTTATTAACTTTTGTTCTTTTCTATTTTGGTTTTTGACTTGGTCAGCTTCTGAAACTCTGAGCTCTGCAGACTTTCCTGGAGATAATTGAGTTTTGGCTCAGCAATAAAAGGAAATATTCACTCGGAAGGAAACTGTGTGTTTGGTTGTGTGTGTTTGTGTGAGTGTGACATTTTACTTCCCTCTCACCTTTCAGGTGTGGGAACTCGATCTCTCTCTTCGTCCGCTCTAATGGAAAAGACAGAGAGAAAAAGAAATGAGCCTCTCGCTCCTCGTTGGCGTCTCCTCGCTCGCTCCCTCCGCTCCTGCCTCGCTCGGCCCGCCGGTTATTTCCCTCTGGCATTCGGTGGCAGTTCTCATCTCGTCTCCGCGCGGCAGCGAGAGGTCGTGATGATGTTGTTCAGGCACCTGAGGCCTCGGTGAAATCACTGCACCACAGAGACGATTAAACATTTGTCGCTTAATAGGAGAAGCTGCACTGAGGAGTTTTACATTTTCTAAATGTTCTGCTCGTTCGTGTTCGCTGTTGTTTTCTTAACGACGATGTCAGAGTTGTGTTCTTGTTACGACTCACAGACGCCCCCTGCTGGTTTGTGAGTTTCTGCTCTGAAGCCTCAGTTTCACATCTTGTTCAGCGCCATCTTGGTTTTTTGAAACCAGAAGTAACCATATATGGAGGAGCAGGGGGTGGAGCCTGACTGAGAGCTAAAGGACACGCCCAATTGTACCCATTGGACAGTACTAGCTGTCAATCACACTGTGGTATCCCCCCCCCCCCGATACATCCAGTGCTTTATGGTCTGTTTGACTCTAAATGATCATAATTCACTAAATGAACATCAGCTGTTTGAAGAAGACTTGATATATAGTTAGCCAATGACAGAGGAGGAGGAGGTCATGTGACAGTGATGAAGTTGTTTGTGGGGGGGGGGGGGGAACTCTCACAGCCATTGTTCGT
This sequence comes from Hippoglossus hippoglossus, assembly GCF_009819705.1. Classification (NCBI taxonomy): domain Eukaryota; kingdom Metazoa; phylum Chordata; class Actinopteri; order Pleuronectiformes; family Pleuronectidae; genus Hippoglossus; species Hippoglossus hippoglossus. The sequence continues at coordinate 936,638 of NC_047169.1, read as the reverse complement.
TTCCTGTGACGTCATTGTTTCTTTTATCCACAACCGTCACACAACCTTAACCGTGTTTATCGTTGTAACCATGACGACAAAGGTCTTCTAACTAGTTTGTGTGTGTGTGTGTTTGTGTGTGTGTGTGTGTGTGTGTGTGTGTGTGTGTGTGTGTGTGTGTGTGTGTTTGTGTCTTTCTACTACAGAGCATTCACTGCTGTTTCTTGATCTACACACTGTAACTCACACACACTCAACCACAGCAACATCGTTTATGACACAAAGACACTTAATGTGCTGTCAAAGGTTTTTTTTGTGTGTGTGTGTGTGTGTGTGTGTGTGTGGTGTGTGTGTGTGTGTGTGGTGTGTGTGTGTGTGTGTGTGTGTGTGTGTGTGAGACGACAAAGCTGTAGAATTTGTTGCTTTTCGGATCGAGGACAGTTAAACTTCAGAGGGACGGGAACAAAGAGAAGTTTGACACGTTCAGGAAGCAGCTGCAGAAAATAGACTGTTTAACATATTTCTGTAAACACAGTGTGCGTGTCTGTGCGTGTGTGTGTATGTGCCTGTGTGTGTGTCTGTGTGTGTGTGTTGTGTGTGTGTGTGTGTCAGACAGTAGGGAGGAGATGAAATAAAGCTTCTTTATAAATAATAAAGTGTCACGTTATATCTACAGGCTTTAAAAAAGAGGATAAAATCAGAAGTGACTTTCTTTATTTAATTATTTGAACATTTGACGTTTTAATCAGTTTATTTTTTAGCATCAGATCCTGAAACTCTTCCGCCGCCGTCGTCTGTATCTCACGTCTTTGTTTTGCGTCTCTAAAAGAAGTGATTCCACGACCTGGTGGCGTTTACACAGTGGAAAGCAGTAAAAGGTTTTTTCTCTCAGGCTGTGAATTAAACTTGAAGCTCTGTTATTTTACAGTGATGAGGTCTCGCTCCTGCGTTCAGGCTTCACTGACCTTTCCTCATTATTCCCAGTATAAAAGTTAAATAGCTCACTTAAGGCTACGAGAAGAACCACGACTCACAACCACAAGTCCTCAGACCTGCTGATAAACATTAAACCTTTTATAGGAAATCAAATCCCAGAAATGAGCATTTCACACCTGGAAGCTTTTAGACAGAATCTCTTCCCTGTTAAATTTGCTTTCTTTGTTTATTTTATTTTGCAGATATTTCAGATTTTGGTTGAGCTTGAAAATAAAAAGCCACCTATTGATAAGAGAGAAGTTAAAATCGTGGAAATATGGTTGTTTCTCACGTAGTTGACTGGACGGAGGAACGTAGGAATCACATGCTCAGTGAACAAGTCAGTGTTCACAGGATAAATATATATATAATAACTGTTTATTGATGCAATAACCTGCAGGAACTTTTAGTTTTAGTCAAATATACAAAGTGAAGTGTTTAAATAATGAATTGATTCAGAAACTTTCCATTAAGTTCCTGTGGGTTTGTCTCAACATTGATTATAAGACAAATAGATTTAAACACTCAAACTGTAAAATGGGATAAATTCCTCTCAATTTGTTACCAATCACATCTGTTGTCAGTTTTCTGCCAATCAGCTGTGATAAATCAGCACCAGAGTTTTTAATATTTACAGAGTTTGTGTGAAATCGTCCGTCGGCAGATTAAAGCTCGGCTCATCGGGGACGTTTCAAACCAAACTCCAACTTTTCCACTGAAGTTCTGTCGCACTCTGCATGACTGAACAGACCTGATTACCTTTTCACTTAGTGTTATCTCTGCCGCTTCAGCTGTGTGTGTCTGTGTGTGTCTGTGTGTGTCTCTGTGTGTGTCTCTGTGTGTGTGTGCTGGCTGTATGCAGAGATCTGCCTCACACTGTACAAATGTCCCACAGCTCTTTGCACTTCTAATGGCAGCTAGCCAGGTGTGTGTGTGTGTGTGTGTGTGTGTGTGTGTGTGTGTGTGTGTGTGTGTGTGTGTGTGTGTGTGTGTGTGTGTGTTGCCGAGGGTAAGTGAGGTAACGATGAGTTTAGTGTGAGCTCCCATTAACAGAAAGGTGCTTATGTTTCAGCCGATTGGTTCCAGTGCAGCCTGGAGACTGGTTCCTCTTTTCTATTCAACAAACAGACGGAAATCGTTTTTTGAGAAAAGCCATTTTTTCATGCTCGGGGTTCTGTTGTGTTGTTGGAATAGAAACTGGGCCGAGCGGGGGGGGGGGGGGGGGGGCCAGACTGCAGAGGTGTGAGGCTTGGACTCGCACCAACAAAGGAAGTGAACTTTCTAACACAAACAAACACAAACACAGACCATTCTAAGAATTCAGTCGTAAATCCTCCGCGCTGCGTCTCCACAATCCAATCTTCACCCTGCAGACGTTTATTAGCAGGGAGCGTTTCAGGGGAATCCTGGTTTGACTTATTCTGGATTTGCAGGAGCAGATTTATTTGGGACAAGTTTGCAGTTTAAAACTTTTTTGTGTTAATAAAAAAAAAACAGGACAAAAGTGTCTGAAAGGAAAATGTTTGAAGAAGCAGCGACGGAAACGTTCACGTCCGGTGACTTAAATCCTTCATCAGATTCAAATATAGAGAAAAAACATGATGCATCATGTTAGGACCAGGATGCATCGTGTTAGGACCAGCATGCATCATGTTAGGACCAGGATGCATCATGTTAGGACCAGGATGCATCGTGTTAGGACCAGGATGCATCATGTTAGGACCAGGATGCATCGTGTTAGGACCAGGATGCATCATGTTAGGACCAGGATGCATCGTGTTAGGACCAGGATGCATCGTGTTAGGACCAGCATGCATCATGTTAGGACCAGCATGCATCATGTTAGGACCAGCATGCATCATGTTAGGACCAGGATGCATCATGTTAGGACCAGCATGCATCATGTTAGGACCAGGATGCATCATGTTAGGACCAGGATGCATTGTGTTAGGACCAGGATGCATTGTGTTAGGACCAGGATGCATCATGTTAGGACCAGGATGCATCGTGTTAGGACCAGCATGCATCATGTTAGGACCAGCATGCATCATGTTAGGACCAGGATGCATCATGTTAGGACCAGGATGCATTGTGTTAGGACCAGGATGCATCACGTTAGGACCAGGATGCATCATGTTAGGACCAGCATGCATCATGTTAGGACCAGGATGCATCACGTTAAGTTGGCGCTGTCGCATCGTCTATCACCACACTAGTTTTTCTGGAGACCCCTAGTGGCAGAAGCTCACGCGTGGTGCGTTCATGCACGTGAGCCACATGTGGAAACATCTGTTCTGCAGCTCAATCAAACGCGTGAGGTGTGAAAGTGAGAGAACAGAAGCTGGAGTTGACTCGACGTCCTCCGAGGTTTCTCATAACTCGCACTTAATCACTGCAGCTAATTTTACCGACCACTGATTGACTGAGCTTCTCGATGCCTGATTACAGACTGAAGTGGTGGAACAGAGAGAGAGGGGGGGGGGGGGCTCATATGGATAATTTAAATCTTCTCACCTCTGCTCTGTTTGCAGCCTAATTACACAGACGATGAATGGAGCTAAAATTAAAGCAGCTGATTCAACAACAAAGCTTCTGTTTAGAGACATAAATTCTGATTATATAAGAGGGAACACTGCTCTCATGATCTAACTTTATGTACAACAACTCTAATTTCATCTACACAGCACATACACTCAAACACTGTGGGGGAAAAAAACAATTACTTGAAGCTGTTTAATATCCATAAAAGTCTATATCTGTATTTTACGAGTTTTATGGAGCCAAAGGAAAGTGTCGGCGTTAGCGTCTCTCCAGCGGAAGAGTTTCAGTTCCCAGACAGAAAGTGGAGGCTTCTGCAGGTGGAGAGACTCCTGTTTGTTTCTGGTTCATTCAGTAAAACATATTCAGATTCATGGAAGCTGAGGCTAAACCAAAAGATTAGTAAACACAAATAAAACAGATTTTTACTTTACTTGCAGCCGTTGAATAGTTTTGCAGATTAAAGAACTTTTAACTTTATATGCAAATGTTAAAGTCTAGATTCTAACTAAATGTGTGAGAGTTTTTAATCTGCAGCAGAATTCACTAAATGATGCAGAGTCATGAAAAAACAGATTCAATTTCCTCTTTTTAAAGAAGAAACTATTTAAAAAGTTAAGAAAACTAAATCGTTTGGAAAATCTTGGATCCAAACCAGACGATCAGTGGTGGTGCATCCGGTGCACAGGTGCATTATGGGACAGGACTCGTCCTCTGGTCCAACACGTGTTACATTAGCCTCTGTGAGTGTGAGTGTGTAAGTGTGTTGAAGCTTGTACACGTTGTGCACAGTGTGTGTGTGTGTGTGTGTGTGTGTGTGTGTGTGTGTGTGTGTGTGTGTGTGTGTGTGTGTGTGTGTGTGTCAGAGAGGTTTCTGATGTAACCTATATGATGGAGGGTTTGTAAGAGGTCTGCGGATAAAGATTGTCAACCAGGATTAGAGTTTGAGTGTGTGTGTGTGTGTGTGTGTGTGTGTGTGTGTGTGTGTGTGTGTGTGTGTGTGTGTGTGTGTGTGTGTGTGTGTGCGTGCAGCTTATTATCAGTCAGCCTGTCTCTCTGCCCGTGACACTCGTCCTCTGTCTCCTTCTTTCATCCTCTTCCCTTGTTCTCTCTCGGTCTTTGCTGCAGTTTATTTATAGATCTGTTAACAAGAAGCGTCAGTGTGTTTTACACAAAACACTGAAGCAGCTTAAAATGGACTCGAGAGAACAGGACAGAACAAATGTACGTGTAGTTTAAGTTTGAGGCATTAAACAGTTTTACATCGAAAACACAGCAGCTCCCTGACCCCAGCTACAAAGGGACAGTCAGCAGAATCATATATAAAGACTGGAGTCGGATATAATGAGAGTTCGAAGAGAAAGATATCGATGTCAAACCTGAGGGACGTCACAGTCGAGGTCAAACACAGATCAACATCCACTAAGACAGAGAAGCTGTCCTCACACCTCTGGAATCTTCTTCATTATATTTTAATATTCTAATGATTATCAACGTATTAATTATCACCACGTAAAAGATTTACATCTAAGTAAATATGTGCCAACCTGCGAATCTTCTCATCAACCAGACAGTTTTGGTAAATTTGTCTTTAAAACCAATCATCAAAACGATTGACAATTGTTTTTCTGTTGATTGGCTAATAAATGAATTGCCTTTGAAAATATGAAAGGACGGCGCTCTGTGGCCTGAAGTCATTGTACAAACACCCCCACCTGACACGAGGTGGGGAATATGAAAAATGCAAATTATTAGAGGCCCCATGATTGAACCCTGAGGGACGCCACAGTAAACGTACCAGCAGAGAGGCTGGTGGTGTGGAGTTCCAACAGCTGCAGGTAATAGAGGTGCAGTAATGAGTTTCAGCTCATTACCTGTGTGGACCAGCAGCGCTGTGAGCGCCGGACTCTGAACCCTCGCTGCATCTCTTCCAATTCAAATATTTAACTCCGCTCATGAATATTGGCCGAGAGCTTCAACCAGCGCACTTCTTCTCTAAATGAATTAAATCGGCGAGTGGCCGGGTGGTTTCTCGTCGTCATCACAAAGTCATTTCTGATAAGCTACATTGGTATAATATGCAGAAAAGTGTATTGTCACGGCAGCGCACAATAAACAACAATAAATAACAATAGATAAGAATGCAGCTCATACTCTCGCTTTGTCTCTTTTCACTCGTTCATGTCTATTTTCCTTCACACACAATGTCAGACTCATTTCAACCAGTCTCTCTCTCTCTCTTCCTCTCTTTTCCAAAGCCAATTATTCTCCATCTCTCTTTTTCTCAGTCCCTCTCTCCCTATTCCAACCCCTCCAGCCTCACCCCCCCC
>NC_047169.1:888316-925816 GCF_009819705.1 Hippoglossus hippoglossus | reverse complement strand
CTGACATTTACATTCTTCGGTATGTCAGATAATATCACGCTTCCAGTGCCTTATCCAGACTTTTATGGCTGAGATAAAGGAAAACTGGGGTCTGATGAAGTGGATATGGATTCTAAAGATGGCAGCTCAGAGTGAACGCTGGAATATTAAAAAGATGGAGCTGCTCAGCGGAGTCGTTCTGTTATTAAATGCAAAGGAGAACAAGAACAGCAGCTCTCTCATACTTTTCACGGTAGGGTGCTTTTAAATGGACTCAGTGGTTTAACCAGTTGTGTTTAATAATTGGATTTGACCAAGAACAAAACGCACAATTTATTTAAGAAACAATTTAGTAATTAAACCTGCAGGGCCTCCATGTGTTCAGAGTGTAGAGGAGGGACCTGTGACGTGAGGACACATTCATCACGACTCACCAGCAGATGTTGCCTCCTGTTCACTGGAGCTGCCACTTACATGCTCCGGGTTTCATGGCAGTTTGAGCTTTTTGAATGAAAACAGATCGGGGGCCGAGCAGGAGACGAGTCGACATGACTCCGCGTTCTGAGGCATGACAGCAGCAAAATATTGCACTTGTCCTGTTTGGTAGCGTGCAGCGACAGATGGAGGGATCAGCGGCGCCAACAGGTGAGACTCAGAGGAACTGAGTCGTCAGGAGGCTGGAAACAGACACACACACACACACGCTGGGTTTTATGTTAATCATCTTTGCATATACATGTTTAAAAATGTACAAGACTCAAATTGTAAGCAGCAATTTACCGCGGCCATCTGTCTGAACAAAGGTTGCCCAGATCACCCTCCACGGACACACTTGTTCCAGCAGAGGCTCATTAACAATTTTAACGGCAGCACTTTGAATTATTCATTATTTTTGCACAGTTGCTGTAAAACGGAGGCAGACACTGGTCATGACTTGTGTCGTGTGTCGTCGAGTCTGATCGGCAGAAGCAGAAAGTTAACAGCTTCATGTCTGAACTTATCTGCTGCTCTGTGTCCATCTGGAGTCTCTTCTCCACAGAACTTTACTCTGACAGAACTTTACTCTGACAGAACTTTACTCTGACAGAACTTTACTCTGACAGAACTTTACTCTGACAGAACCCGACTCTCACTTCATTCCTCAACTGTTCATCAGTTTCCTCATGTCCAGCATCACAGAGCAGTTTGCTGCGTCTTTACAGAACCTGACGACAAATTATTTAAATCAGACATTATAATTTCTAACACGTGATCCATCTCCATGAACCAGTTAGTCAGTAATTATTAAACCTTCCCCTGTAGGTTGGGGGGGGGGGTCTGTACTCTCCCCCCTGCTCAATGCTACTCAATGCATTAAAAACCTTCTAAATATGTATTTTAAATGAGCAGAGGTGAGGCCAGATGAACTTTATGCTAATCTCTATTGTTGAAACACACCGTCAGTCACTTGGAAAGTGTTTGTAACCTTTGCCCTTCGCGGTCCAGACGCCTGCGGAGCCGCCGCCGCACATTTAACAGCTCTATTAACCTGCAGGTCGAGACTCGTATTGTTCTTGTAATACTCATGTTTTACTGCGTCTCAGATGTGAAAACATTCTTCCACAGGTCACATTTATAGAAGCGTCGTAAATGAGGGCCTCCAGTTAGCAGGACGGGGGGAAATCATAAAGTTAAAGTCCTAATTTGTTGAGCGTGGGTTTAATAAGACATCCAGCGTGTTACAGGCGTCAGACGGGGTTTAGAGGGACGGAGGCTGCGACCTGTGGAGCGACTGTGATGAACAGCTGCTCTCTGAGAGCTGGCAGGTGTCAGTCTGCTGCCGTGTGAAAGATAATGCTCCTAATTGTTTTGAAGCCTCATTTCTTCAGCATGTTAATAATATCATGCAGCAGAACAAGCAGGAGGCTCTGATACGTGAATGCACTCGTACTGATTGAGCCTTCAGGCGTCAACGAGGCTGCAGAGGAGCCTTCAGGGTCCTGCACCTCTTTATAGACCCACTCCTCAATAGAAGTGAATAATCACCCACTGCAGTAAACTAACACAGTGCACAGTGGACCTGGTGCAGGTTGGGAGCTCGTCCCCAGTTACTGTCTCTGATAAACTCCTTTCACAGCCAGTTTGTCTTCATAGAGCAACAGGAATCAGTTGAACTCTTCTTACAGACACGAGTTCAGTAAGTTCTGCTCAACTGATTTACATCAGAATGAAACTGGTTCCGTCTGAAGGCTACAGACTGTATAACCTTTATTAAAGGTCGTGTTCACAACCCATCAGTTTGTTTGTTAGTGAGCAAGATGACGCAGAGACTACTTGACTGAGAGGATTCTACTGGAAACCGTCTGACTCAGACATTTGAGTTCTCACATCCAGCCTCTTTGGATAAATGTGGACGATTATCTGGAGTCTAGTTCAGGTCTGAAAGCAAAGTGATTGATTTAAGAGAAAAGTTGAGAGACATTCTGGTGATCTAGAGACATTCTGGTGTTCTAGAGACATTCTGGTGTTCTGGAGACATTCTGGTGCTCGAGAGACATTCTGGTGTCCACTGACCACCGATAGTTAACCCTTTGTTTTATCCACAGACCTCGGTGTATAACTTGTAACTCATGTCTCCTGATCACGTCCTGTGCTGAAGAGGAGCCTGGTTTTTCTGGCTCAGGACAGTTTGAAGGTCGCTTCAGTACTTTTGATTCCAGATTCTTTGAGGCATTAATACGGAGGCTTAGTGCTAATGTCACCAGAGCGATGAGATTGGCTGAGGCCGAAGCTCGGAGCTGAAAAGCTTTAAGGAACGCTTCACCAGATAAACGGCCAGAGAGGAAAGGACCTTACCGTCACCATGGAGACAGCATCCAAACAGGAGGGGGGGGGGGGGGGGGGGGGGGGGGTCCTCTGACAGGAAACAGGAGACAGTTAAAGAAAATACTGTTCCTGACAAATCACAGCTGTTTGAAACCTATTGATTTCCCATAGCATGTAACCCAGGGTTAGAGAACTCTCCTGATGATGGAGTCGGTTTGTTGTCAGAGCGTCTCGACCACCTGACGTCTCGCCTGTGATTGGATCAGAGCCTCGGAGCCTCGGGAGGCGTGACGGAGATTTACAGTAAATCTTTATTTGACAGGTTTGATTGACTCAGCTCTGCTCTTTCTCTCCATTATTCTAAACGTTGTACATCACTGATGTACAGTGATATCAGACCTTTATCTGTTGGTTTTTTAATAAGGAAAATTATGAAAAATAAAATGATGTTCATTAACGTTAACTGTCCTCATCACACTAATTAAAATTCATTGAATAGATTTAAAAGAATATCATCAGCAAATCCTCACAATTTAAGAATCCAGAACCAGAGAATGATTCATTTCTGATAAAGAATTAATTGATTATTAAAATCATCAAGTATCTCTTTGTCAGGTACAGATCAATGTCTTTGAGTCTGTCTCCTCCTCCAGAAGTTAGAGTCTAAAGTTTGTCTTCACCGCTCGTCTTCAGCTCTAATGTCTGTCTTGGTTTTGCTCTCTTGGCCTCAGTCGGTCTCCGTTGAACAAGACATTAATCTCAGCAGGACGAGCCAGTTAAATAAAGGTTAAGTGGATAAAACAAATGTGTAACGTGTCCTTGGTGACATCTTTACCCATTAAATGTAAATGGAGAATCAGCAACTCCTCAGCTCCTCCTCCTCCTCCTCCTCCTCCTCCTCCTCCTCCTCGTCTCTAACTGGGCGACGCCGCAGTGACTCTCTTAAGAGACGCTCAGGATCATTTTACTGTGTAATTAAAACCAAACGCCCCCCCAACCTCAGGCTCTGACTCTAATTGCTCTGGCAGCGGCTCATGAGTGACACTGCCAGAGCTCTGCTGAGGCCGCTGGACGCTGGACGCTCAATCTAGATCCTAATTCGAATCCCTGTTGACTTCCACTGTAGCGTCGTCAAGTTTGTAACTTCACAGAGTTCGAGATAAAACAAAGAGGCAGGGAAGAGAAATCAGGACGCAGAGCAAAGGAAGTGTGTTCAGTACATTTATGAAACAACAAAGTCATATGCTTCACGTAATCCAGGTAGAAATATATAAATGTTGTCTTTTCTGATTTCTGACCACAGACGATTGTTTCCTGTTTCCGCCTCGTTCACGTCACTCAGCTTGTTAGTTCAGATCCTGTGGATTTGTTCGATTTCTAATCTTTTAAAACGTCCCATCTTGATGATCCTTTGTTTCTCACATGATGAAGGACATTAGGTTTAATCTGAGCCTCCACACATGTTCACCTCTCTGGGTTTCCTCCTCCTCAGTCTGCAGGAGCCCGGATGCTGCTGATGCAGAGTTATGGCTGTGGTGGCTCCTCGGTACAGAACCCCGTGTTACCGCTGGTGTATTGGAAATCTCTAAATCAGCCCGGCTGACACGTGGTGCTGCCGTGGCAGCGCTCCAGCACTGGAGCTGCTACAGAGACGCTGAACTCAGCGACCTCTCCATGGCCAGTTTAGAACCTGGCACCAATTTAATCCCCATTGATTTCAACAGTTGTTCCATTATATTAAAAAGAGTGTGGTGCTGAATAAAGAGGAGAAACGCTGCAGATTAAAACTGGGTTAATTTCTCACTAGAGTCGTTAGCAGCAGTTTTAATAAGTGAGGTCACTAATTAGATTCTCCCTCCGTTATTAGAACAGTAAAATATTAGAGTTTTAATTCAGAACAAAGACCAACATGAGACTTTCACAGACACAGTGTCTGCTGTGGTTTGCTGCTTTGAAAACTTTTATTTTACAACATAAAGAATGCATATATTTTTTAATTGTACATTAAAATATATTCATTTTCATAAAGGTTTGATAACGACATCTTCATTGACAATTAATATTTAATATATCAGCTGATATATTGTTATATTTCATGTTGCAAGACAAATACAGCATCTTTCCACTGATGACATGAAACTTGTTCATAGATTTCAACAAAGTTTATTCCTTTAAAAAGATTTGCTAAATTAAACAGCTTCACTTTTTAGTGTTTGAACTCAAAGATTCAAACAAACAGGATGAATTTCACTTGATGGATTGTTTCAGTCTGAAGTTGGACTTTGTTGTTGAAGATGATCTTGAGGCTGGATTTTTAATCTACTGGACTTTATTGAATTATTCATTAGACTTGAGGATCTTAAACCTTTAGAGTTCTGTTCAAACCAGGAATCTCCAGCAGAAGTTTGAGGAAAAGTTCGGTCAAGTTGATCCAGGATCTGTTTGGAAGTGTGTGAAACCTTCATGAGTTCAAAAGCAAAGTTAGTGAAGTGTGGAGCTGATTGGTGGGAGTGGAATGTGGAGCGAATGGAAGAGAGAAGCAGGAGAAGTGACAGAGGGCGACGGAGGAAACAGAAGAGGAGGCTGGTTGTCTCTGGGGCATCAGCCGCTCTTAATGGCCCTCAGCAGTGTTTCTGTGGCTCTTTCACTTGCCCCGGGCGGGAGGTCCTGAGTGACAGCGGCGGAGGAAGCCTGCTGTTCAGGGGAGAGCGGGTTCAGCTTTAGTGGCATTTCATTTACAGCCCTCCAACACAAATCAATAGGGACAATCAGGCCTGAGAGCATGGTGGGTTTTTATCAGGGCCGGGGATACCATTACCCATTACCTGAGTGGTCCACCACCCAGACAGGGGGGGGGGACACTGCAGAGACACAGGACGTGATGCTGCAGCTGTGATGCATGTTGTCAGGGCGCCGCACAGGAGCCAATTTTCCCTTCAGTGATAAGAAACAGCTGAGGTCAGGGAACTCACGAGACGTTTACCTTCTACCCACCAGGTGCACTTTCCTCCGGGAGCCGCCTGACTGGCCTCCTGCCACGGCCACTGGTAAAGAACTGTAATTTATTACCCTTGTTTCTCTCTGCTGCTCCGACACGAGTGCTGACCCAGGACCAGCCAGTGGAATTGGGTTGTAGCCTTGTAGCGGACGCTGACACTTTCACGGAGTAGTTCTGTGTTTCAGCGTGTTAACTTTTAAAGTTATTAGAAATAACCCGTGTCCGAACTTCAGTGGAGCTAATGAAGCACTTCGGTTGGTCGACCCGGTTTCAGATGGAGGTTCTGCACCAGCTTCTCTACGTGAGCTGGTGTTTCTGTCCCATGAGACAATCCCAATAAACAGCTGCATCTCTTGAGTGTCTAGTTAAGTTAATTGAGCGGCTCTTGGTTACTAGTGAAAGTGTAATTAATGCTTTATTAAGAGCAGCCGCACGGCGGAGGTCAAACGGGTTAACAGGTGCAGGAGTGGACAGCGTCACGGCTTCTCATCCCGAGCACAGCAGCTCAATCTAAAACCTTCTGATGAAGAGGAGGAGGAGGATCTAAACTACTGGACGTGTTGGCAGAGTCCAGATCGGTGACGTCTGACGTCTGATCTGTGAATTACGTCTGTTTTGGCAGCGGATGACGATGTTTGATCGTTTTAGTCCAAACTCTGAACGTTTCATGTTCTAACGTAGACGCCTCGTCTCACTGAATAGATCCAGGTCCAGTTTCCTTAGACCAGGAACCTGATCAGACCTGATGAGTGGCTGAGTTTACAGATAGATTCTCTTCAGACTAATGGAGAAGGTTTTAAACTCTGTAATAACAGACACCAGGAACCCCCCCCCCCCTCCAGACCCTGTGTCCGATATGAGGAAAGTTTCTCTCCATTAAATCTCCTCTGCTCCCTCTCAGATGAACTGGAACCCCTTCATGTTGGTGTTGACTGAGGCCGGTGCTTCCAGCCCGCTGTTGAAACCCTTTTCACACGTGTCTGCTGAAGGTGTGGAGTCACCGTGGTTTCCCTCTCGTTCAGAGCTCTTCATGAGGCTCGCCGCCGCTGGTGGCCACAAAGCATGAATTAGAATTTACCACCAACGTATACTGTATAATTTATCCACTTGTCCAGCATAATGTTTTTCAAGAGCTCCATTGACTGCTGCATTGTGGCTCTAATCTGTATTCACCTCACCCTGGGCTCTTCTCACCTTCAGCTGGGGAAACACACCCAATTATTCCGGCTTCGGCTGCTGCTGAAGGACGGCTCTTTGCTTTTTAATTACACGTTTTAAACCTGGACGATGACAGTCGTTGGCCTGTGTTGACACATCCAGCGGATTCTAATAGTTTGACTCCTCTCCCGGCAGCCAGCTCCTCTGTGTTGTGGCTTCACATCTGACTCGGAGATGAAATGGATATTCAGCCGATGAAGCAGAATGAGTCGACAGGTGGTCGTGGGAACGATCCGCCTGCGTCTCCCTCTCTGAGCCGATCGGCCGCTGCCTGGTGATGAACGCCGGCAGCTCCCCGCGCAGCCTTTTCTGGGCCAAATGAACCGTGACGCCTCCACCAAATAATTAATTTCTCAACCTCGCTCCGTGTCTCGCGCCTCCTCGTCTCCCCCCCCCCCCCCCCCCCCCCCGCTCCCCGGCTCTGAACTCTTGGCCGGTGGATTTCACAGTTCAGGGAGGTTGTGCAGAATGGAACTGTAATGGGCTTCTTGTTGCAGCTTGTTTTCCCAGAATAAGGGAATGAAATGAAATCAGAAAATGAGCAGCGTTCCTCTGACTCTCCTCCACAGTGCCCTCGGTCTCTCTCCTCCTCTGCTCCTCTGCTCCTCGTGCACTGTAGTAATCAGATGCTCAGTGCAGGGTAAATAAAATCAGGGGTGCACTCTGGCTGAACATTAGATTGGACTGGGACGAGGCGGCGGTGGCGGCTGCGATGGCGGCGGTGGGGTGGAGGTGGGGGGGAGGGGTTATTGTTGTAGCCGTCCGGCTGCTTTGCTCTGTAGCCGCGGCGTCGCGCTGCAGATACTTAACCTGTGACACGGGTGGCGTCGCAGCACAGAACCACCCAGCGGGAAATTACATTTAAACATTTAAGTGACAGTTTGAGTCAAAGAGGAACCCCCCCCCCCCCCCCCCCCCCCGCTCAGAGAGGAACTGTGGGTCCAGTGGAAAACCACATAGAGAAGAACAAGAACAAGAACTTTTACCTTCAGCTGGAGAACATCGTTGATATTTATCAGAAATAGATTTAAAAACAAAGTGGATCATGTACAATCATCACTTTATTCAACACTTTGCCTGCTCGTGCGTCAGTTGGACTGTTTGCTGCACAAACCTTCATCAGACGGTAATAAACGACGTCCCCCTTGAGATCCATCAACTCTTTTTATAGACCGACCAGACCAAGATGGCCGCTCCGTCACATAAAACTACACATTAACGATTCACAGCGATCCCTCCAGCAAATATAAAACAGGACCTGAGAGACCTGAGAAAGTTCCTGTTTATGTTCTGAATTATTCAAAGTCCAGAAGGGATGATGATGCACTTTCACACTTTGAGTTCCGGAGACACTGAAGCTTATCGATGCAGATTCAAGGTGTCGTAAAAAGTGACCGAGCCGAGGGAATGTGTCACGTGACTTTATAACTCTGTCCAGCTCTCGGTGAGGATCAGTGATCACTGCAGTACTCACAGTGGCAGAGTCCACGATGAAACCCCCCCCCCCAGGGCCGAACTGTCTCGCTCCGAGGGAGAAAACACAAACTGTGTCACGAAGTCAAATTCAAGCTGCTGCGTCTCTTTCTGACACAGCGGAGAACGTCCAGCCTGCGTCCCAGAAGGAGCTTCACAGACTTAGCAGGACGTCCAGGAAGCGTTCTCTGCAAACTGGGATGTCCTGCACAGATACTATCGTAATAATCGATATAATAATAACAGGAAGCTGATGCGAATGAGAACTGGAGCCACAGATAAAACACCTGAGGCTCACTTGTAACACGTTGATTAGTGATGAACCACAAACTGCCTGAAGCTTCCTCCGAGCAGCAGCTCTGTGAGCAGCTCCGGTTCAGATGAAACACACTGAAGTTTGTTCTGTGGTTGAACTAAAGAAAGTTCTGTTGCTCCGAACGCTGCCGTGATGAACTCTGATCCAAACTGGATCTGATCCGTTTAATTAAAATCACTTCCCACCCCTGACAGATCCGACCTGAACCACAGCGTCTCACTTCTCAGGACTTTGTCTTCACTTTGAAACTTTACTCTCCTGGTGACACGTTCCTGAAAATCACCTCTTCTACTTCGGCTCCAGTTAGTGATTCACTACATTTCCCACAATGCTTTTGGACAGCGTCCTGAGAACCTGTCCCAACGTGTTCCACTCGTTTGTATTTAGGCTGAAAGAGTAAAATTGTTCTTTTTATTTTTATTTAAAGTAAAGAACAGTTCAGTCCAGTGCAGCTGCAATGCATTGTGGTCTCTGTGTTTCCTCCGGTGTACGTTTCTTTCGCAGTCACAGAATCATACGAGTTTTAATAGAAGGTGAAAGACGTCGACTCATTAAAGTAACGACCCCTCGCGATGACCTCATCAAACGCTCCGCCTGCTGGAAGGTTTACAAGCAGCCGGGACGCGAAGGACATCGCTGGTTCATCTGCGATCGGGACAATTTACAGGTCGACTTTATTGTCGTAGCTGGTTAGCGAGAGAGGAAGAGATAGAGGAGGGAGATGGAGAGAGAGATGAGACAAGGTTACAGAGTTTGGAGCGAAGGTGAAAAGGACGAGAGAGATTGATGAGGAGGAAATCGTCCTGAGAGACAGAGTCCGAGGAATAAAGGATTCGACCGAAGAGGCTGAAAGGTCGAGTTACTTTGTAGAAAGTAAATCTTCAACAGCTGTTTGTGTGTGTGACTTCCTGAAGGGTTCAAATACATCGAGAGGACAAATCCTCACACGGCTTATTGTGTCTAACCACTAAAATATCACATTAATATCACAAGTGACAAAAAATCCTTCATTACATCACATTTAAGAACCAGAAGCAGCTTGTCTTTGATATTTTTGCTTCACGAAATTATTCAATCATCAAAATAGATTAAAATCAACTAATTGACCAACTCTCGCAGATGAAGTTCAGATTTAAAATGAATTAGATGGAAATAAATCCAGGATGTCGGAGTTCAGTCGTCCTTTATGCACCGTGTGACGCTGTTCTTCACTCAGCTCAGACTCTCGTGTTCACGCAAACAGAAACATGGGGGATGATAAACGAGCCCGGCAGGAAATCAGAGCAGCATCCGGTTCGAGGAGGAAAAAGTTGGTCACCGAAGAAGTGATTATCTCCTCCTGCAACACGTCTCCACCTCCTGGGCTCCGAGCCACGAGGAGAACATCTCCTCCTTGATGTCCAACAAATCACCGTCCCCACGAGGCGCCGCACAGATCTGTGTGTGTGTGTGTGTGTGTGTGTGTGTGTGTGTGTGTGTGTGTGTGTGAGAGTGAGAGTGTGTGTGTGTGTTGATGCAGCACCGTGGAGGTCGGGGGGGTCGGTCGGCGCACAGACAAACAGATACAAACACCAACAGGCTCAACAGCGAATTTCATTTGAGTTCATTTTCCAGGTATCACACAGACATGAAAGGGTTAATCCTAACTCCTCTTCCTCCTCCTGCTGCCACCTTCCTCCTCCTCTTCTTGCTCCTCTACCTCCTCGACTTCCTCCTCCTCTTCCTCCACCTGCTGCCACCTTCCTCCTCCTCTTCCTCCACCTGCTGCCACTTTCCTCCTCCTCTTCCTCCTCCTCTTGCTCCTCTACCTCCTCCTCTTCCTCCACCTGCTGCTACCTTCCTCCTCCTCTTCCTCCTCCTCTTGCTCCTCTACCTCCTTGACTTCCTCCTCCTGCTGCCACCTTCCTCCTCCTCTTCCTCCTCCTGCTGCCACCTTCCTCCTCCTCTTCCTCCTCCTGCTGCTCCTGAAGTCCTTCCAGCTCCTCTGTATAAATAGCAGCGTTGGAGGCATTTTGAAATGAGCCCAGCTCGGCCTGTTCAGCTCGCTGCAGCGAATCCATCCATAATGTAGAGACCTGAGACGTGTGAGAGACCAGGACACACACACACACACACACACACACACACACACACACACACACACACACACACGAAATACAATCATAAAACACACACACCAAGTAAGCTACATACATACAATCATACAATCATACAGTTAGTATGATCAGTGTTGAATACCAAAATATGTTTCTCTGCTAGATTCTGTTTCAGACCCGCGCACACACACACACACACACACACACACACACACAGACACACACACACACACACACACACACACACACACACACACACACACACACACACACAGACACGCACACTGTCCAGTCCTGCGTTTTTGTTCCGGTCAGTAACAAATGATTTATTTAGTGTTTGTGTGTTCAGAGCGTTGTAGCAGCTCCACTGTTTAAAATGCACAACACACACACACACACACACACACACACACAACCAGCGGCAGACATATTAGTATTTCCTCCACAAATCTCTCCGCCTCCTCCCGTCTCCGAGGAGCGACGAGGCCTCTGAGCTGATCCTGGCGTCTGGATGACATGTTTCACCAACACCATGAATATTTGAACTGCTCTGAGATCAGAGTTCAGAATTCACTTACTCACAAATATGAGAAAACAAACCCTGCGAGGGGGGAAGAGCAAATAAGCAGCTCTGATGGAGGCTTAACAGGAGCCTCCGACCTCAGAGGAAACAAAGTCAAGAGGAGGAGACGGCCCAGTGTCTGTTTACAGAGCGGGAGGATTCCCAGAGTGCACCTGGAGAATGAGTGAACCTCCTGTTCTCCCTGGAGCTGCTGAACCGTCCATCTGGGGCTTGAACCCGTGATGCTCCAGTCGTTGTGGAGAAGATGGAGAGGTTTGATCTGTGAGCACTTAGTACGGAGCCGGGTCAATGTTTATCAAACTCTATTTATATAGCAGCTTCCAAACCAACCAGCGGCAGCTCGAAGTTCTTTACACGCGACTGACATCAGACACCACAGCACTCACTGTAAATTAGATTACAAAGTAAATTATATTCAATAGTTTTAATAAAATAAGACAGAATAAATATCATACCTCTCATGAAGTGATAAGTTGAATCTGAGCAGCAGCTCTGTCTTTCTTCCTGCGGCTCCGTGTCTCTGCAGCTCGTAAACGTTCAGTAACTCCTCACTTCCTGCTTCAGCTCTTTATGTGTTTAACATTTAAAGCAGCGAACTCTCACTGGATATTGTTCTTTATCGGCCTCACTATCGAATTAACATTTAAAACCTTCCATTTTGTGGGATGTGTTTGACTCAGGGCGCCTCACGTTTAATGAGGGCAGCCGTGGTTAGCGCGGGGTTCCTGAACGCCACTCTGCCGCCGCCTCCCTCTCTCTTTATTGGACGACACACATCACATTAAGTTAAAACAACGGCTGAATGAAAGGTTGACAGGAAGTCGCTGTTTAAATGTCACCGCCGTCATTACTGGATTCTATTGAACCTTTGGGAAAATGGTCTTTGTCCAAAGATATTAAAAACATAACGAGGTCACGTTCACTTTTAAACATGTAGATGATGTCACGTCGACCTTTGACCCCAGACGCCTGGTCTATTAAATCTCTAAAGTTTGAACACAAACTGATTCTGAGTCAGTTTAGTTTCTCAAGCAGATGTGATGTAAACACCTCAACAACTAATATCTGAGCAGTACCTGTGTGTGATGCTTTTCACCGAAACTAAAACTTTATAACAGAACAAAACTATACGAGAACATGTAAACCTAAAGAAATTAAATTATGATTTCAATAAAGGAAGCTTGTGTCTTGAAGGAGCCTTGTCAAGAAGCTGCGACTCCTCCAGGTTCTTATTGGAATCAAGTCCTGGATCCTTTGAGGTCACTTCCACCTGAGTGTATTAACGTGTCGACCCAGTGGACGCCTCATGTCTCAGGTCGTCTCCGTCTGTCCCTGTCCACGTCTCGTTGAGGCTCCTCCTTGAGGCCTGAAGCGTCACGGTCCTGCTGCTATCTGAGCAGGGATCATTGTGTTTTTGTGTGTTTTACTGTGAAGGGCCACGGACAGGCACTCGTCTGCTGCCTTGTGTTTCCCCTCGGCTCGGAGGATGAATACGACTCATCACTCGACGCCGGAGTGAAACACGGGATTAGGAAGTTGGCAAATTTGCATTTTGCTGCATTTAGATTGAAAACAATGTGGAGAGAAGCTGGTTCTCATCTCTCCGCTGCTTCATCCTCGTCTCCACACGCCCCCCCCCCCCCCCCCCCCCCCCCGCTGAACGCTGGCACACATTGCATCTCTCATACAGTAAATAGATTGTGTCAGCTGTTCTCCGCCGCTGCCGCCTCCACACAGAGGCTGTTACGAACCTGCAGCCATCATCACCTTCACTTCTTCACTCGGGAACAACATCCATTTTGAAAACAGCTGTTTTGATGAGACTCTATCGACGGATGATGATCTGAAAAAAATCACTTAGACTCTCGCTTTACGATCTGTTTTCTCCCGGAGGGACTTTCACGGGTTTCCTCAGAAAGTGAACGGAGCAGAACAATATTAAAAAACAATATAGAAATGAAAAGAGGAGTTGTATATGAGTGTGTGATTTGTCAGCGTGAGCAGGACGATGTCACTGCACAAACTGATATTTGTTCACCTGGAAAACAAGTAGTGTTTTATGTTGTTTCTGCTTCTATTCACTGGATATTATATAAACCACTGAACAAACAAATATATGAAACATCACGTAACTTAAAGATCGAAGTACTCAACATGTTCGTATGAAAATAAAGATAAAATATGAACCCAATTGTCAGTAGAGACTCAAGACTTATATCAGAACTGATTTAACATTTAAATACATTTAAACAGGTAAGATAAATCCATACCCCCCCCCCCCCCTTCCTCTTGTGGGCAAATGGAACGTCCCACCCAGACCATACCAAGTCACTGAACGTCTGAGTGTTTAAAGTTGTGCACAGAGATCCGTCTTTAGACTTTTCAGCCTGAACCAGTAACTGTTGTGATTCTTTCATCAGCAGAAGACGAGTCCTCATCCACACGTTCTCCATTTTGACCTTTAAACTCTGAAACGCCTTCAGGGAACATGTGCTGTAATGTAATCTCTTCTTTATCACATGACCTCCTCGCAGTTCGTCCAGGACATAGACACGTCCCAGATGATCGTATAACATCGGATCTATTCTCTAAAACTCTGTGTTGTTGCTTCGGTCAGAGTTTGAACCACCGGGGTCATTTTACCTGAATCTCATGTGAGAACAGGAAGTCAGACCTTGAGTTCCTGGTCGTCTACGGTGGCCCACGAGGGACCACTTCCCTTCACATCTCATCAGGCGCCACTCGCCCCCTCGGTCGCTCTCACGATCATTTCTGAAGTCGGTGTGAACACGTTTTTATCTCTGAGGTTAATATGAGTGGTGCCTGCCTCGCTGTGGAGCATGTGAGGTGTGCGTGACCCCGGCTGCAGCTCGACCTGCTCCGTGTTGTGTTCACACGCTTCGCTGCTTCGCTCCGAGTCCACCTCTAACACCTTGTTCGGCCCTTCAGAGTAAAAGGCTGTTTTAAAATGAAAGCCCTCTCTCCTTCCTGCTCCTGTTATTTCCCATCAGGCCGAGCGGGACACACAATCACAAACAGTCATTACGGAGCTTAGCGCCGGCGAACGCCCCCGAGACGGGCGCCGCTCTGACTGCAGGAAGCAGGAAGTGGTTTCCTTCAGGGAAATAAATCAAAAACAAATTCAACGTACAGACGAGAGAGTTTCTGTGAATATCTATAATAAACACTTTTAAACAGGTTTTATTCTCACAGCAGATCAGGTTAAAAAGTTTCCCGAACTAAACTTTTATATTCCGCAGCAGAATATTTCCTGTGTTACTTCCTGTCCCTCTGACTGACGCTGCTCCCCAGAGTCGAACACAAATTTCCTCCGCACATCACGATGCTGCGGCGTAAACATCCCCCCCCCCCCTCACCCCCCAACGCAGCGCGCTGACACGTCTGACACGTCTGACACGTCTGACATCTTCTCTCTGCGACGCCAACGTGAACTAATAAAACTGTCAGGGTGAAACAAAACCTGCGACCCGCTCGCTCTGCTGAAACCTTTCACCTCGTTGAACGCAGCACGGGAGAGAGGGGGGGGGGGGGGGGGGAGAGAGAGAGAGAGAGAGAGAGAGAGAGAGAGAGGGGGGGGGGGGGGGGGGGGGGGGAGAGAGAGACAGAGAGAGAGAGTTCTGATGCTTTAACTCCTCCTGCAGCACTTTGTAACTTATTGATTCATTAACACATGTAAACGTGTAGAAAACTTTATTGTAATTTCTTGAACGCACCTTGTTTGGCTCTGTGCTTTAAGCAACATGTCAGGAACATGTGTTTGCACTGGAATGATTTCACTGTGCAACCTGTTAGTGAACGCACCTCCAGTTGATCTTTGCTCTGCCTTTGCAACGTTCCTTTGAGTTTTTAACTTGACAGGATGAACTCTGATTGGTCCGTTCGGTTCCTTGAAAGTAGCGTGAGTTCACCTTGGTTGATTTTACAACACCTTTAAAACGCAGTCCCTCATCTCTCCTGTGTTTACTGTGTGAATCTGCGTGTATGTTGTTGAACGTCCCTTCGGTTGATCTCTGACTCCTGAAAGCGTTGGATATAATAATCCAAATGAAGTTTCACCTTCGGTTGCTTCCTCTCCTCAGTTTGTTAAAAGCAGCGTGAATCTGCTTCGCTCGTGTTGAACGTCGCTCAGTTGACCTGTGACATTAATGCTCTTGAACGCAGCTCTGTTTGCTTCCTTCCTGCTGATTTCTGTGGTTTGAACTCACCTGCGGTTCATCTCTGGATTTAGCAACACTCCTGTGTTTTAGCACAGTTCACCCTGGCAGCCATTAGTCCTGTTGAACGCACCATTGTAGGATCTCTGCCTGCTTCATTTACATACCCAACAGTCCTCACAACATTACGGCTCTTGAACGCGCCTCGCATCGATCTGACCTGTCGCCTTTTAAAAAGCTGAATTTAGAAAGCGCTGCGTGTGAAACGTCCCGTGTGGCTGAACGCAGCCTGTGGAGGATGACCCGGGCTCAGGTCGGGCCTCATCACCGAGGATCAGCTCTTATTAGAGCTGAGTGCGGCCCATAATGCACCACAGGTGGCTGTGTGAGCGGCCCGCTGGCGTTTGGCTCCGTGGCTGAAGTGGATAGAAGCCAATTATGGGCACGTTAACACCGGCGGCCGCGTGGCGCCGTGGGCGGCCGCGGCGTTCTGCTGCTTCCAGGGTGAGGCGAGGACAGAGCTGAGACTCGGCTGCGAGCTGCTCTGATTGGTCGAGGCCTCGTCAGGACAATAAATCTGCTTCGTTTTAAACTTCAATGTTTCCTTCACACGATGGTTTTTATTTCCAGCCTGATGTGTTTGGATTTTACGGCCTGATGGGAAACATCCATCTGAAGCAGGGGAACCTTTTCATTGATTATTTAAACCATCAGTCACTGTGAATGATGGAGGTTCTATTCACTGGGATTTAAATCACCATCTGTCAAACAGCCACTTTAGCTTCAAACCTTTTCTCAACGTCTTAAACAGGAAGCGTTCAAAGCTTCGCGCGGTGACGTCACCGTCGTTTACTTTGTTCTTTTCATTTCTCAACGAGTCAACAGAGGAAACACACGTTTAAACGTAACCAATCACATTTCAGCCTGAAAACAAAAAGGATCTGTTTGGTTTTATTGTGTTTGTTTGACTGACGGCAGGATTACACAGAAACTACAGGGGATCGAACAGGAACTGGTTAGATTGTGGATTCGATTAAAAGGTAAAATTATTAATTCATAGATTTGAAATCTCTTGATAAAGTAAGAAATATTGACAGATTACTGGACTCATGTTTGAGCTCTGCAGCAGATTTAGTTTAGTTATTGTTGTAATGTTTACATTTTCCCTTTTGCATTTAAATGATGCGACTGCAGTAGTTAGGATTTAATTGTTCTCAGCGTTGATATTTCATTATTCTGAATACGTATTTAAAGACTTCGGACGTTTGATTTTCCAGCACAGACACGATGTTTGTACACGAGTCATAAACTCTTCACTTCCCCTTTCCTCTGGGATCCATCAGTGGCTCCATCAGTGGCTCCGTCACCTCAGGATCAGTGAATGAAGGTTCCTCAGTGAGGACGTGCGACGCACTGAAGTGTGAGCGAAGAGAGAAAGTGCAGCGACGCTCCTGCAGACGTCAGGTGTGAGTGTTTTTACCCGAGAGAAAATTTCAAACTCAAAGACATTTACTCTTTTTTCTTCTTTGAATGCATCAGTGGCTGCGTTAGAATGAAATGATTTCTGCTCCATCACATCTGATTGGACAGAAGGGAACAGAAAATAGACTCACTTTCACAATGTGGAGTCACTCAACTGCAAGAGGAAGAAAAAAGTCCCAGATTCATCATAGTTTGGTGAATCTCGCTCGAGGGACAGAGCCCAGATCAGCTCTTTAAACCGCTCTGACATCCTCGGTCGGAGTGGAGCTGGAAACGCTCAGCGTCCGGCGGCGAGGGTATCACTGGTAAACGAGAGGTCAGCGCTGCCTTCAGGGGTCATGTAACGCTGACCGGACTGCAGGGGGCGGCGCAGAGGGCCGGCGGCTTCCTGTCGCAGCGAATTAGCCTTTCATCACGGAAACGCCGACTACCCGGACCGACTCCTGCGAAGGTGGCGCGAGGCCACCAGGTGTCTCCAGGGAGTCGGACAGGTGGACTCACTGAAGTGCATCGGCTTCATCTGGGGAGAGAAGAAGAAACCGTCCGTCGCAGGTTGACGCCTCCGGAGGGAAAAACAACGTCTCTGTTGTGTGAGAACTTCTGAAAATAAAAGTTTCAAAGTGCTTACGGGTAAAAAAGAATAACTCCCCTCACTTCTTCGCTGTTTCCGTGTGAACGCCTTGATTTAGTCTGAGCGCTCGGAGACTTCACAAATAAACAGGATTCTCTGCGGCTCCGACTCCACAATGTGAGGAAAGTTTGAAAGCTGTGATGTAACCGGGCGGCGATGTGTGCGAGCAGGTGTTTGTTCACTGTACTTAAAGAAAGTTCCTCTTCATGTTTCCCTCAGTGAGATTCATCACCTGAAATTCAACCTGAGTGAAAAACACAAGTGTTGTTTTCTAAAGTTTCTGATCAGCGTCTAAACTCTGGACTCAACACGAGGACGAGACTTCAGGCCTCAGACGAGGCTGAAGGCCTCAGACGAGGCTGAAGGTCTCAGACGAGGCTGAAGGTCTCAGATGAAACCGACACGACGGCACGAGAAGAAGTTAGAACTCAAAACAAGAATCTAGAATAAATAAGATAAAATGTGCAATATAAAGACAAAGTTGAGTTATTGTACTTTACAATATGTGCAGCAGTTTGGATTCATTCGGCTCCTCAGACCAACATCATCAGGATTCATCTTCTCTACCTGGCTTCACTGAGCCCAACGTCGTCATGACAACCTGAACTACGAGGCTGGTTGTCTCCGTTAACTCTGCGTTTATCTGCCGAGGTCGAGTGCGTCCACGTGCGTCACCAACTATATACTTTATATAATTATATAGGATGAATAAAGCTCTTAATATGCAATGAGAGGAAACGCTGACACCTGCTGGACGAGTCGTTTACGTGATAAAGTGAAATGATGAACAAAGACTGGAAAATTCTTTATAAGGAAATTTATTCGCAGCTCGAGGTTCACGTCCTTCTCAACTTTAAATGTTTGGCTGCTCTGTCTCTTCTTTCATCTCTCAAGTCTCCCTCCTCCTCCTCCTCCTCCTCCTCCCTCCTCCCTCCTCCCTCCTTCTCTGTTGGCGGCAGCCGAGCTGTTGACAGTAAAAGGAATAAATAAAAGCGGCAGCGAGCAGCGAGAGACCCACAGAAGAGTCTCCTCAAAGTCGCTGGCAGCAGATCAACCCCGGGATCAATAAGAAGAGGGGAGGAGGAGGGTGAGAGATGAGGAAGAGGAGGGAGGTGATGAGGATGAAGACAGAGCTCGAACCGCTGTGTATTTAAATAAGTGACAGAGACTTGGAAGCAGAGTCGACTGCTCCTGACGTTTTCACATCAATCACAATAATCTAATAAAATAATCCAATGTGATGCATTTCATAGATTTCAATGGTAAATAAATGTTTAGAATTACATCTTAAATTTGCCTCAATCATCCAGATGTAAAACTCTCGTTAGTATAAACTAAGAAACTCCACTGAGTTAGCGTGTAGCGTTAGCATTAACATGCAGATGTTAAACTATCGTCTTTTTTATACTTTATACTTAGTTTCTTTTAAATATCTTAAAACAATACCTGGGAGACTGATGATGCGCTAAGACGAAACGCAATGACGATCTAGGACAAAGGAGGAGGTGGAGTTGATAACAATAAGAAGGAGGGGCGAGGGGCGTGGGGCGAGGGGCGTGGGGCGTGGGCCGAGGGGCGAGGGGCGATGGGCGCGGGGCGAGGGGCGAGGGGCGTGGGGCGTGGGGCGAGGGGCGTGGGGCGTGGGGCGAGGGGCGTGGGGCGTGGGCCGAGGGGCGAGGGGCGTGGGGCGTGGGCCGAGGGGCGAGGGGCGATGGGCGCGGGGCGTGGGGCGAGGGGCGAGGGGCGTGGGGCGTGGGGCGAGGGGCGTGGGGCGTGGGGCGTGGGCCGAGGGGCGATGGGCGCGGGGCGTGGGGCGTGGGGCGAGGGGCGTGGGGCGTGGGGCGAGGGGCGTGGGGCGAGGGGATGGCAGCGTCTCCACGGCGAATCATTTCTGATCGATTTGACCGACAGCTGTCGAGCTCTTCTCGAGCCTGCCAACGTACACGCCACTCTGCCAACAGGCATTTGGCTAAACCCCCCCCCCGTGCTCACGGAGGCTGTCAGTGAAATGAAACGAGTCTTGGACCAACAGTTGTTGACAGAGATGGACGCAGCATCTGCGATGCCACACGAGGGTTCAGAGGGACGAAGCCTCATCTCGTCTCCACGGTGAGGAGGAAGGTTTGAACCGACCAATGACGACGGCGCAGGAGAGCGTGAGAGGCAGAGAGAGCTGTCAATCAAACACCAACATTACCATAAATGAGCTGTTAGGTGTTGAAGCTGAAGTTCAGATCTCTGTAGATTCTCCTCAGGGTCGAATGGCTGCTTTGATTTTTTTGGGGTAATTCTGTTTCTTCTTTCTACAAAACTCACTCTTGACTTTCTCCTCGAGCTCCAGAAAATAAACGGCTTCACATAAAGAGCGGCTGAGCTGAGTCTGGATTCATGAGCCTCAGAGGAGCTCTTTGTCCTCCCCGTCGGGGACAGGGAGGACGATTTAGGTTTCTGTGGTCAAACGTCACATCACAAGGTTTTGGTCCAAACTTCAGAACGAATTCACCAACTCACTTCAAATACACTTTCTCTAGTTTAGTAACAGTTTGTGAACTCCTTCAGGTTTTCTCTCTGCTAAGACTTTATTCAATGAAATATAAGAACGTGACGTTTATGTTTGTGTAGAGGTCTCGTCATCTGGAATTCATCGATAGATCGTAGAGACGTCGACTGTCATCACGCTTTGTGTTTGTGTTTATGCTTCCTCATAGGTTTGTGTGTGTGTGTGTGTGTGTGTGTGTGTGTGTGTGTGTGTGTGTGTGTGTGTGTGTGTGTGTGTGTGTGTGTGTGTGTTCTCAGAGGTCGTTAACTTTAGTCAGCATCTCATTAATAACAGTGGCCTGCAGCCGTCTGACAATTTTCACACCAGCATTTTGCAATTATAAACGGTGCTGGACAGGCCTCTGGCTGTGTGTGTGTGTGTGTGTGTGTGTGTGTGTGTGTGTGTGTGTGTGTGTGTGTGTGTGTGTGTGTGTGTGTGTGTGTGTGTGTGTGTGTGTGTACAGCACTGATTGTGCTCACACTGCAGTTGTAGTTTTCCTCATTAATTCTTTAAACTCAGATCTCGACCTCTTCACTTCACACACGTTCTGTCACAGCTGATCCTCCTCTGCGTTTCAATGAGGTGTAAATATTAGAGGAAGTGATGAAACTCATAAACACATGTTGTTTACAGCACACACACACACACACACACACACACACACACACACACACACACACACACACACACACACACACACCAGTGCTGCTGAAGTCTCTCAGATTGGCTGTTTAATGACGTTGAAGTTTATTGGCTTGATCCATTTTCGAGAGGTAATTCTGGTAATGTGTGTGTACGTGCATGCGTACGTGCACTGCTCAGGAGCCTTGTAACAGATCTTATCAATCCACCATAAACGTCCCAGACGCAGTAAAGTCCTGCGTCAGGTGATCAGACAGCGTCGTGACGGAACCACAGTTTGTTAACGACTGAACCATCGAACGAGGATAAAACTAAGTACGAGTCGTGATCAGGCTGCAGACGAATCGGAGCCAGTCGAGGTTTTTACGATGCAGTGAGAAGACGCGGGTTTGAATCCTCGTCCACGTGCGTGCTCTCGTCATCTGGACCTCATGATTGATTAAACCTCATATATCAGATTGTGGTGGAAGAATGTTGGACACTAACTCCTCATGCAGGACAGCGTCACCATGGAGACGGGTCAAAGGAATCAGTTAGGCTCTTTCTGTTCTTTTAATAACTGACGTGTGTGAATCTAAATCCTCAAAGTTCTGCACAATCGAGTCGTACGTTATGATCTGAACATGTAAAAATCCTCCTGTGCCTCTCGTAGACAAACACGTGGCCCTGGTGTCCAATGCAGATATAATTAGTCTGAATGTTTCCACGGTAACGATGCTGCGTCCTCGCCAATTTCCCTTCTCTTCTCTGATTCACATGCATTAATAGACGTACTCACCCACACACACACACACACATACACACGCACACACACACACACACACACACACACACACACACACACACACACACACTCCAGCCCTCTCCATTTACAGCCTGGTGAAAATGATTACGCTGCCATCTGGGCTTCAGTTTGTGTTCATGCCTGGGTGCCCCTGTGTGTGTGTGTGTGTGTGTGTGTGTGTGTGTGTGTGTGTGTGTGTGTGTGTGTGTGTGTGTGTGTGTGTGTGTGTGTGTGTGTGTCTGTGTGTGTGTGTGTGCGCTGGTTGACCACCTCGTGCCGCAGCCACCAGCAGACGATCATTGTGCCCTTGACATCATCACCAGTGGAACTTCCTCCTGAATGGCGTCCTTGTGTTTTGACCGATGGCGGCGTCGGGCTCGGAGGCGTCGGTGGAACCGGTCCGCGAGCGGCTCGGCTCCCAGAGAACAAAGTGACGGAGAAGCAGCAGCACGATGTTGAGATCTTGTGTTTCTGAGGATTCAGAGGAGTCGTGAGCGAAGTCGTGAGTTTGTGGAAGGTGTGAAAGTGCGGAGGATGAATGAAGGAGACAATAAGAACAGTGATGTTTAATTCATCAAGTGAAGAAGTGTTGAATAGAATATGAATTAAACCAGAATCCTGCAAAACTTTATTTTAATCATCGTTTGGGTCTGAAGAGTTTACAAATATTCCAAATATGTCAAACTGGATTTTGCAGAAAAGTGAAGAAAGATATGAAGACGAGCAGAATAAAAACACGACGTTCTAAGAGAAAGAAATCAGAGAAAACAAAAGACGATAAGTTTTACAAACTAAAAGACAAAATGATTGAAACATTGGCACAAGATTTATTTCATTGCTTTTTAAAAGAGGCCACAGGGGGGCGCTCACTAGCTGTTTGTTGAACGCTTGAGTTCTGCAGGTTCGGATCCGACTCTGCCCTTTAACCTTTGAACCAATAAGCACCAGGAGGTGATGTCTCTAACTAAATCATTTATGTTTAATAAAGTTCCACCAGATCTGGATTGAAAACATTTAGTGTTTGGTTGAAACCTGTTGAATAATAACAGATCGGAAAGTTTCCGTTGCTTCTGCAAGAGAAAAGTCAAATTAGAAACGAGTGTAAAATCTTTCCTGACACATTGGAAGAGAGGAAACACACGTTAGCAACAAATGTTGTCCTCTATTCTCAATATTTACATCAGGAGCAAAACCAAAGTCCGACCCGACTCTCAGCGTTAACGCCTGAAACCTCCGGACAGAGTTTGAATTCATAACTGTTCAGTTTTATCAGAAAATAACATCTTCATGACCGACGTCCTCTCGCTCTGTTTCTCCAGCTTTGTTCCTCTCATCAATTATGGATCCTGGTATAATTTCTGGTTCTTTCTGTCGTTTCATTATGAATTCATGTGTTTTACTTCCTCAAGAATTCAAACCATCTCATGTTTTTATTTTTCTGACTCAAACTAAATCCTTAAATGACCTCGAGTTCTTCACAATGTTGGCAGCGACTTTCAAGTGAAGCTCACTCGTCTTTTTCACTTTTGCATTTTAAATCCACTTGAACATCCCAGTGACAGTTGATCCAGAGAGAAACACACGACATGTAAATCAAGTGTTTGTGAGGAAACATCTGAAGCTTCTTTACGTTGTGACGTCTCAGCTCCTCAGCCTCTGCTTCTCATCATCCATTCGCAGATTGAAGTGTGTCGCAGCGAATATCATTTCCATGTTTATGTAACGTCCATATTCCATCATGCAGATGAGCAGATCTGAAACCATCTCAGTTAAAGCTCTGAGGCTGTGATTGGACGTCGTCATTCGATCCTGAGCTCAAGTTAAAGTGAGCGAGCACGAACCAGAGCAAGGAGACAACATGAGGAGATACAACTACTTCTACTTCTACTTCTACTAATACCAGTACTAACACTAATACTACAACTTCTAATACTACTGCTAAAGCTACTAATACTACTTCTACTTCTACTTCTACTTCTACAACACAGCAGGAGGTCTGTCTGCAGAAACTCACACATGCACCTCCTCCTCGGGAGAAAGTACGGAGGAGGAGGTGCATGTGTGAAAGCAGCTTAATACACACACACACTTACACACACACTTACACACACACTTACACACACACTCACACACACACTCTCGCATGCTTTAACCTGCTGTGCCTGTACGAGCTAGTTCATTAATGCTAATCAATTTTCCAAGATGTGTGTGTGCGTGTGTGTGTGTGTGTGTGTGTGTGTGTGTGTGTGCGTGCGTGTGTGTGTGTGTGTGCGTGTGCGTGTGTGTGTGTGAGATGGAAGTGATCTGAATAATCTATGACGAGGTCATCCATAAGTAATGCACGACAGTGGAGGCCGAGGTTTTCAGAGCCAGGAGGAGAGGGATGGATGGAGAGACTCGAGAAAAGAGGAGGAGGATACGAGAAAGAAAGAGCAGAATGAGGGAATGTGAGGAAGAGGAGGTGAGGAGAGGACGAGAGATGGCTGAAGAGGTTTCAAATGAAAGAGAGAAGGAGGAGGGGAACATTGAAAGAGGAGTGAAGGAGGTGAGGAGTCGAGGACACGAGACAGA
Organism: Hippoglossus hippoglossus; assembly: GCF_009819705.1. Classification (NCBI taxonomy): domain Eukaryota; kingdom Metazoa; phylum Chordata; class Actinopteri; order Pleuronectiformes; family Pleuronectidae; genus Hippoglossus; species Hippoglossus hippoglossus. The sequence goes on along the minus strand of NC_047169.1, from coordinate 901,524 downwards.
TGAGGAGAAAAGGAAGGAAAGGAGAGATGGAAGGTCAGGATTCAAGGAGGAGAAGATGAAGGGAGGAGGAAGAAGTAAAGTTTCTTCTGCAGCTGACGACAAAGTGATAAATAGATGGAGTCTGATTATAACACACACACACACACTACATCAAACCGCCCCCCCCCACCCAGGAGCCGCATCGTCAACCAAATGCTGTCGTTGCAGCTGAAGTTAATAATTCTCACAAAATTCTCCTTACTCTAAAAGATACTACTAACTGGTTCTCAGGGGCCCCCTTCAGCGCGGGGCCCCCTTCAGCGCGGGGCCCCCTTCAGCTCGGGGCCCCCTTCAGCTCGGGGCCCCGGGCGACGGCCTGCTCCAGCGGCCCTGTTGCGGCGCCTCCTGTCTGCGGTGGAGTGCGGCGATCGGAGGGAGATTAGTTCTCTCCACGGGGAGCTCGGCATCGCTACTTACACACACATACATTATACATCATCTGCTCGTATATTCATGTCAAACAACATGTATATTTAATGGGCGGGAGTTCGGGGTCAAAATGGAATTAAAAGGACTGCACACACACACACACACACACACACACACACACACACACACACACACACACACACATGTACACACACACAAACTATTTTTTTTATCGTTAAAACATGTCAAACATGTGTCCATGATAAATAAGCAGTGGAATCTTTCAAAATCAACATCTTTTCTCTGATTAATAAATATTCAATGATCATTTTTTCTGGCCAACATTTAAAGCAGCTTTTATTAAAGGTGTCAGCTCAAGCAGCCAATCAGGAGCCTGGCTGGTGTCCTGTGATGGTGGATGTACGGTGGCCTGCAGGGACATTTGAGGACAGTTAGATCTCTGAACGTACTGCTGCAGTGAGGGGGACGACCTTTATCGATTCTCCCACCGGAGACAGATCTTCCTGTCTCCGTGTGCGCGGTGGGCGGTGCGTTCTGATGACAGGACACACATTAGCAGCTGCAGGACGCCAATTACACCTGCGACCTACAGGTGCACAATTAAAATAACGAATGGTTGTTTTGCGGCGGAATGCAGCGAGAGATTTATGAACTCAGCAGGAGCGGCCTGAGACCAGGGCGGTCGCCGGCTAAATTTAAAATGCAGCCGCCTGGGGCCTCCTCGAAAAAAACGCTCCCTCGCCTGACCTCGACTCCTCGGGCTGCAGCATCAGCATCAGCATCGCCGCACACACACACACACACACACACACACACACACATGCATGTCTGTGCGGGTGTGTGAGCTCGGTTCAGTGTGTTGGTGGTGAACATGCACACACACACAGATGGAGTGCAGGAGCTGGAGGATAACAAATGACCTTGGACATCACCGGACATTGTTCTCTGCGTCCGCCTGTGATGTGAGAGCTTCTCCTGAGCTGGAGGACCGTCGGCCTCAGGGTCGCCATCGGTTGTGTAACTCTTCACCGCAGGCGCCACGGAAACGCAGGAAGCTGGACTTGAATCTGCCGCAGACCTTTAGCTCCGCGCTGCGCGTTTCGTTTAACTGCATCGAGCTCAGAGTTCACAGGCGAACACAGAAACATTCACCAATGCTGAACCATACATACATACATACATATATATATGTTATTTTTGTCTTGTGTGGAAGCTGATTCTTGATCCCTACGAGACGAGACATATTCCAACTGCTCATTAGTTCCATATGTCGACCTTCAGATGCTCTTGAATCTATATGGTTTTTTTTAAGTTGCAGAAAAAGACACTAACAGAGTAAAGTAAAGTTTAATTTTAAAATCTTTTATTCAGTCAGGGAAGCCAAAGTAAATAGGTAAGTAGTAGTATTTGAGCTTTTAATCTGAAAATGCTTTGGCTGAACTCGTAGGAAGTTGAAGCTTCATCAGAAATGAGGTGAGTGTGTGTCTGTGGCTCATGAACAGCCACGGGAGCAGAGGAGAAGTATTCCACAGAGCGTTTCCAGTCAGTTTCACTTCTCAGTTTAAGTCTCGCTCCTCAGATGTGATCTTTTAATAGACACGTCAACCTCTCCAGCTCTTTGTCGGCGCTCGTCCTCGGCGCCGTGTCTTTGCTCTGTCACCGCGTCAGATCCTCCTCCCTCCGTCTCCCGCTCCGTTAAAGACGACGTCCCGCTCTGTGTTTTTTGGGACGTCTCATGATCAAACGCATCATCATTTAAAGTGACGTGTGGAAGCGCTGGGACTCATCAGCCGGGTGGAGTGATATCACCCCCGCTGTGCGTGAGAGTGTCGGCTTTTGTTTTCTGTGCATGTGGAGTCTGAGCAGCCCAGAAATAGAGCGGCACGTTCTCCAGCTGACCTTTGGAAAACGTTGCAGCTTCTCTTCTTCTCTGTTCTCTGGCTGTTGTTGGACGATTTTATCTTCAAACACTTTCTGTTCCCAGAGAATTTACATTTAAAAACAGGTGATTGGTTAAGAAGCAGGAAGCTGAACTTCTGGTGCCAGAAAAGTGAATTAACTAAATGAAAACTCTTTGTTTCCAGATTCTTTCCATTTGTGTTTCTCCTGCGTTTGTCTCTATTAAGCAACAATGAAAGTTTTGTCATCAGCAGCTGACTCGGACATTTGTGTTCTCACAGACTGAAGCTCCAGAACGTTTCAGAGTTTCCTCCAGTCAACGTTCGTTCATTCTTTATCCCGTTGTTCAGATTCTCCTTTGGCCGACGTCTCTGTGAGCAGAGCTGCGTCCCGTTTAAAAGAAGTGACAGGAAAGCACTTTCACGTTGAGTTGTCGGCGGCTCTGAGACGACAGGTGTGATAAAGTCGGAGCCGAGGGAGGCGTCGCTTGTTTAGTCAAAATGTCATAACTTGTCAAAGTTAATGTTTCAGGAGCAAAGAGTTTCTGCTCTTTACGAAGAAAGTGACAGGCTCTGTTTAATTCTAAACAGACGAGTGACACCGGCCGACTGGGAGAAGAAGTTCAATGTTGAAGTGCGGCGGCGATGAAAGAGCGGCTGTCTGTGGTGTTGGTGTTTACAAAGTGTGGCGCTCGCAGCTTATTACTCGTGTGATTGTGCAGAAGCTTCAGAGCAAACAGACGCCGCGCTCGTCAAACAACAGAGGAGCCTCTCAACGCGTCGGCCTCTGATCAGCACAGCAACCTGCTCTTATCCTGTGTTTGCTGACATTTAACTTCCACTCGTCAGGGAGTTATCAGCAGATCCACCTTAAGACTCCTCACATGTAAACAAGACTTCAGCCGACACGTCTCTGAATCACTTGAATTATTTAACAGAGCACGACTCAGACGGAGCAAGAGGCGGCTCCTCCTCCAGTTTCCTGTCTGACAGGACCGCGGAGGAGGGCGGCCATCGCCTCGAGGTTCCAGAGAACTGGGCTCAAGATACAAAAAGGGAAAAGTCTGTTGGTATGAATCTGTTTTTCCTTGAAATAACAGTTTCTGAATAATTATACACTTCGTCTCATGGACGTATAAACAGAGTCTGAACTTATCACTTTGAACAGAGGAAGATGTTTTTATCTTATTAAACATTTTAAATCTAACGTGTAGAAACCCTCTCAGTAAAGTCTTGTGGTGCTGGCGTCTTCTAACCAGCCTCAAGTGTCCCTCAGCCCAGAATCCACCAAGCAGACGTCTTACTATCGTCTGTGTCTCTGCCAGAGACGAAATAAATCCATCTGTCAACTGACAGAGGAATATGTTGTTACCACAATTCGTCCAGACAGAAAAAGGTTAAGGCCGAGTGAATCGTTCCATCATAACAAAACCGAGAAGGTGACGAACAGGATCAACAGACGAACGTTTCCACACACGTCTGTGATTAATCTGATAATAACAATGATCTGTAATGATCTTTAGATTCTGCTGCTTCTCGTTTTGCGTGAAGAGAAAAACTCAGCGACTGGTTTCGTCTCTTTAGAGACACTCAGACTCTCAGCAGCGAGTCAGTGATTGACAGGCGATCTGTGACGGACCAGAATCCAGACGCAGTGTCGAGCCTTTAAAAGCCGGCAGTGAAATCCATCATGAGAGAAGAAGCTGCGACGGTGGAAGTCCACAACTCGTTTGTCTCCCATCAGCGGCGCCGCTGCTTCTCATTACTAACCAGCAAACAGCAGCGTAACCTTTGGTGTCACCAGCCGAGCGGCGGAGGACATCCGTCACCGCGGCAACGGCCGAGACAGTGACGAGCACGAATCATTAGCTGTGACAAATGACGGTTATTATGTCAGCGCTACTTACACAGGTTATTAGGGTGTGGCTGCGTAGCCAGGATATCACACACATCATTATCAGTGTGTGTGTGTGTGTGTGTGTGTGTGTGCGTGTGTGTGTGTGTGTGTGTGTGTGCGTGCGTGCGTGCGTGCGTGCGTGCGTGCGTGCGTGCGTGCGTGTGTGTGTGTGTGTGCGGGTGAGTGATCATTTGTATTTACGTGTTATCATTTAACCAATTAGGAAGAGCTCCTCTTGTTGTGTAGTTTTGTTTTTTATCAAATTCTCAGGAAATAATTTCTGGATCTTTTCTTGTTCGTTTGTGGAATTTTGTTTCTTGTGATTTGCTTCTAAACGTTTGAAAATTGAATCACAACATAATGAAGGTAGTTTGGATCTTTTACTCTGTTTCCAGTGCTGTGACATGTTCAGTGTGTGTGTGTGTGTGTGTGTGTGTGTGTGTGTGTGTGCGTGCGTGTGTGTGTGTGTGTGTGTGTGTGTGTGTGCGTCTCGTAGCTTCACCCCTCAGGGACCCGGTCGCCCCCCCGTTGCCCCGGCTCACATTTCCCTCGGTCAAACGATGATGACAACCGTAACATTTAACTGCTCAAGGCGCTCGGCCTCGTCAGACTCGTCACATTGGAGCGTTAGCGGCGGCTGCGGCCACATGGTCACACTCTGACCCGTTATCACCGTCGTCCAGAGGCTCCGTCCTCCGGTATCTCCCCCCCCCCCCACCCGGCCGCGGAGCTTTCCTTCTGTGGCGGTTTTTATTTTTTTACCTCTGAGTCAGAAACACTTTATTCAGCAACCTTAACAAATGTGCAGGGATTAGCCTCCGTGACATTGGACACACACCAGACTCCAGTTAATGCAGTGACACACACACACACACACACACACACACACACACACACACACACACACACACACACACACACACACACACACACACACACACCTCACCCAGTGGCAGCCAGGTTGGTTCCTGGAGGTGTTTTGTATTCTGCTGTGTCATCCTCCAGGAAGCGCTGAGCTGCGTTCACATCTGCTCGCTGTTTGGCAGCGTTTCTGCTGAGTAAACAGATTGTGCGTGATGTAATGAACGCTCTTTAGGAATACTGATGTCGGCCTCACACCCTGAACTTTGCCCTCAGCGTTCAGGCCGTGCGCGGGGGGGGGTGGGGGGGGGGGGGGGGCAGTCATGGCTGATTACCTGCCAAACTAACTGCGCTACCAGCTGCTCTCGCTCTTCACGGCCAGTTGGTGCCACTCCAGATGCTGATTGGTTAAAAACTCCAGACGCCAGTCGTTCTCACTCTAATGAAGATGTCTGTCTCTCTTTCTCTCCTCGGTCCTGTCCTGCCGGCTGATCCTCCTCCTCCTCCACCTCCTCCTCCTCCTCCTCCACCACCTGAAGGTAAGAAAAACAAACACACCCTCCGCTCCGTTACTTCTTCTGGGTTCTTCTCGTTCCTGTGTAATTGTTCTGGTGGATTTGTGTGATGTGTCATGTCTGAGTCCGACTCGCTGGCCTGCTCAGGTCCTGATGGAGGATGTCGGTTTGATTCCCCGGTTTGACATTGGCCCAGAGGCGGCTGGTTTTATTATTTTAAACTTTCATGGAGCGTCTGTGGCTCAGGAGGTAAAGCGGGTCGTCCACTAATCAGAAGCTGGTTTGATCCAGCTTGTTCCGGCTGAAGTGTCGGATCACGCAGGAGATTTTAAAAAGTGACGACATCACCACACAACCAAAACATTTATCTTGAAATTCACGAACTGAAGCTGAAGTAAACTTCAACAAGTCCGACTCAGCTGGAGTCGGACCGACGTCACGAAATGATGCAACGTGACGTCATCACGAGACGACGACGCTTGTTGTTTAAACCTCAGCGACGTTTTACCTCCTGTGAACTTTGACTTCTTCAGTTTTTCCTTTTGCAAAACTTTAGTAACAAAATTATGCTCCTGCTCTCATTTTTCATTTTATTTCACCACTGACATAAATTCTTATTTGACGTATTTTATATTATATGATATTATATTTTATGATATGATATTATATTCTTTGGACAGCCGGATGTTGCCTGGCGAGCGCTGGAGGAGACACTTGAGATTAACTCGTTCCTCCTCCTCCTCTTATCGTTTTCTCCTTTTAGCTGCGAGTGATTGTTTCTGTGTGAATTATCCTTAAACCCTTTAATGGTGTGAAAATTGATTAAGCAATTAGTGTGGAGCCACTGAATTCAGATCAAAGCTGATCGGGGGGGGTGGGGGGGTAACCACTGCCCGCGGCTACACTGGAAATAATGGCTTCAATAAGGGTAACCACGGAAACACCAGGATTTTATTCACCTTCCTAATTGTAACACTTTTTTCACATAACTCTTATATGTGAAAGATTATTGTTAGAATCCGACCTCTAACTCAATCATATCAATATTTTAGGGACTTTTTCTTTGTTAGTTTCTCAGTGAAGCGTCGTCCTGCAGGTCCCTGCACCAGAGGGGGGGGGGGGCCCTGGTCCTGGACGTCACAGTGACTCTCCTCTGACTCCAGCTCCACCACAGCTTTGCTCTGCTCCACAGACTGCAGCCATCTCCCTCTCCCCATAATCCCCTGTTCAGGGGTCATTCCATGCGGTTGTGTGGGATTACGCTCTCTGAGCTGAATGGAATGAAAAACAGCGACAGGGATCTGATGAACTGTTCTCACGCTCCGTCACTCTGGGTTTGTGCTGAACATGTGTTTTTCAGCTGATGTGACTCTTTCATAGAATCTGACGCTCGACCTTTCGAGACTCGACTTCACAAATCTGGAGGTTGTTCCCGACGCTCGACTTTTTACACATCTCACAAACGAAGCTTTGGTAAAAAGTTACATGTCACTGTCCCATTATAATAATTATTATCATATCATAATAATTATTTACTAAATTCCTATCCTGATTTTCAGATTGATCACGATTGCAGCTGAAGACTTTAAGATACACATCTGGCAAACACTTTATTAATTTAATAAGATCTCACACATCTGAACAAGCTCTAATATCTAAAGATAGAGTTTTTAAGTTTTCACAGTAACATGAATGTTGAGCTGAAAGTGAACGAGTGTGAGTCGGATGAAAGACAGCGGTGAGTTTAAAAAGATGTCAAATGAAAGTGGAAACAGTTTGAACAGCTGCAGAAAACAGATAGAGAAAGATGGAGAGAGCCACTGAACTGTTTTGTGTTTCCACCGTCCACCTGCTGCAGAGTGTGATATCCTCCTGGAAATATGATTTTTCACTCATCAGTCACGGAGGCTTAAACCCACCACTCTGCCCTTTGCACAGACACACACAGACACACACAGACACACACACACACACACACACACACACACACACACACACACACAGACACACACACACACACACACACACAGACACACACAGACACACACACACACACACACACACAGACACACACACACACACACACACACACAGACACACACTGCTGGTGGTCAGTCATGGATGAGCACCTTCACATCAGGAGCTTTCAGCTGAAATCTATTCACTAAATGCCAGGGGGGGGAATTTCTCATACAAATATCATCTCATACAATGGAGTCAGACAACGGCGACACAATGAGCGGCGCCCGGAGGGGCAGCGATACCCGTCAGGCCCTGATTACTATCCTTTGTGTGGGGATAATGGATTATCCCCCCCCCGGTGTACAAGTCCCAGTGAAGTTAGAAACCAGGTGGAACCAACTCGGCTCAGCTGCTGAACTCAAACAGGTTCACCTGATTAATGTGTCACCACAGATTGAAGCTTCATTACCGACGGGTTCGTAGACGGCGTCGGACGTGGGCGTGGTGTCAGTTGGGGGGGGGGGGGGGGGGGGGGGGGTAGTCTTTCTGTTGGAATGGAAGAAATGAATGATGCGCTTCATGTGGTTGCCATGGTAACATCATGATGATATCACTACCTTCAGGCGCAGTCCTTCACACCAGGAGTAAATACAACCTGTAAATAGTTCTGCACACTCACAGCGATAAACGCACGTGTACACAAACCTGTGTCAGTGAGACGACCACATGAGAGCCGGGGGTTTGAGGCCGTCGAGCCGCCGTGTGCGTTGAATCAGAGACGAGCGGTTAATTAAAGTAAAGGTCAGAGGGAGCAGGAGGTTGGAGAAGTTTGATGGACGAGACAACACACACACACACACACACACACACACACACACACACACACACACACACACACACAGTAATTACGTATTACATCTAATCCAGTGTGTGTCTGCGCTAATTCGACCAGAGCACGTGTTTCTGTCTCCGATGGAAAAGGTCTCGTCAGAGGGAAAATGTCCTCGGCACATTTTGTGCATTTCCTCACATCACAGCTCAGATCTGTGGCTCAGGAGATTAAAAACAAGTTTGTCTTTTGTGATTCTGACGTTTCTGAGTGCGCTGTGAGCTGATATTGTTCAAGCTATGACTGCGGGTGAATCGTCTGAGTCACGCTCGTCTTCACGCGGAGATAAGATGATGTAAAGTGATGCAAAGCTGAAATAGAAAGAACAAGAGATGAAACAGCAGCTGAACAACGAACTGTACGACAGACAGAGAACAAAGTGGTCGCGTTGCTTCGTCGTGATGATTTCAAAGAGGACGGAGAACCTAATGTAACACGTTGGGTCCCACACAGAGCCGTGACGCTCAGTGACAGGTTTACAGAGTTCAGCTCCTGAAGTCACAGAGCATTTTCCTTTGAGAAGAACTCAGGTTCAAACACTGACCTCGAATTTCACTTCTGTTTCACCGGTGGAGTCACGAGAGACAAAAAGCAATAAGACAAACTGCAGGGGGATGTAACCTGAAATAAAGCTTGTTCCACGTCTCCGTTGTTTGGCTCAGACTGATTAGTTCAGAACCAGGACGTCAGCTGTGAAAGGCTCCTCGGACTTGGGCTGAAACAGAGAACTCAAAATGAGACTTCATGGATCGGAACTCAACAAGTCAGGGACATTGAGACGACTGATATTCATGAGTTTGTGTGATTTGGATCCAAATTAGAATCTGGATCTAGTGGATTCACATGTGGTTTCATGTGGGATTGTGATGTGTAGTAACACATAGAACTACGAACCTGCACCAGAGATGATTCGATAAAGAATCCACAGTTTGAATCAGTTGGATTCTGTGACAGGTTTGCTGCTGAGTGTGTGTTGAGTGTGTGTTGAGTGTGTGTTGAGTGTGTGTTGAGTGTGTGTTGAGTGTGTGTTGAGTGTGTGTTGGGCCTCGTCGGGATACGAGCTCCACTGACTGACACCAGTTTGAACCGTTATGCTGATTTCTAGACAAATATGGGACGATCTCATCTTCTGAAATGAATCTGTGTGTTTTCTTCTCCATCATCTCGGTGCGACAGGATCCTCTCGTACAAACAACTTGGTTTTCCACGCAGCAGCAGCAGTCACGTGTGCAGTGAACCAGCTGCAGGAGGAGGAGGAGGAGGAGGAGTAATGAAACAGTCTAACCTCGGTGTCACTCTCCTCCTCTACGGCTGCCAGGAGAGCGGCTGTTTGAGCTGACGTTCAAATGTCTTTTCACGGGGGTGAGGCTGCTGGGTAATATTCACCTTAACAGCCTCATCTCGGCTGCGTCTCGCTCTTCAAAGCTCATTCTCCTCCTGTGCTGACAGGGTGGCATTCATTTCCCCTCTTTGAACACAGCTTGTGTTTCCACCAGTCGACTCTGGTTTTCATGAAAGCGCAGTAATGATGAGTTTTGTTCTGAAGGTGTCGTAATGTCTTGTTTATCTTGAAAAGCACAGTGATGGATGAGTCTGGAACACAAACAGATGTTAACTCTGCATTCATATTCATTTTAAAACAAATTTAGCCTTGATTGGTTGATTCTTAATGAGCTGTTTGAATTTATTGATACAGAAACGTCTTTAATCCTTAATTCAGACTATCGTCAAAATGTCCTCTCGTTGTCCAAATGCTCCACATTGTGTTGAAAGACGTGCACACACACTCACACACACACACACACACACACACACACACACAGTTATGTAAATAAAACTGTGCTAACACATAAACACACACTTCTGCCAATATAAACACAACAAATCCTCATCACCACACAATCACACACACACACACAATCACAGAATAGCTTTGTATACCGACACAAACAGAAATACAAAAGACACACAGCCGGCACGGTGTCTCTGAATAAACAAATGTGTACACAAACCTGACTGTTTATCTGCAAACACACACACACACACACACACACACACACACACACACACTGTGTTGTACTGGACAGGTGCTGCATCAACATTCAGGCAGAAAACGTGAATTTCCAGCCGAGATATTTGATAGAAAAAGATACAAAAACAGACGTGAAATCTGAATTTAACGGAGACATCTGATGTTTTTCAGTTTTTATTTCCTTTAGATTGTTATAAATGATTTTTATGTGAATCTAAAAGTTAAAAGACGGAAGGAAACGCTCCTGAAACAACTCGTTACACTTCCTCATCATTGTGACATCACAATCCCCCACATTTCCCCCATAATGCACGGCGAGCAGCTCGTCTGACACGCCCACTAACAAAGCCAGGGAACGGAGTGGAGCAGCTGACCAATCAGAGCAGACTGGGCTTCAGCAGGAGGGGGGGGGGGTCTTAAAGGGACAGGAGCCTTGGAGTTAGAGACAGAGGCTGAAGAGAGGAGCAGCAGCGATGGACCGTCTGAGGAACCTGATGTTTTCTGAACATTAGAGCATGAAAACATTTCACAGTCATAACTCTTATTAAAATCATCAACCTGAAGATGAGCAGAATACGTCTCCATTAAAATTCAACACATTAGCAATTAGCCGCTCCGCCTCTCAGCCAAAGTGAGCTGTGATTGGCTCCAGCCCCGAGCGACTCATAAAGAATAATCCATGGAGATGATGGATGGAAACTGTTCCATGAGCCGAACACGATGATTCCAACATGAAGGTGTAACCTCTGACGGTCACGTCTGTGTGACGAGGACGGACGAGAGGTCACTTCCTGTGGTCGCGTCGGGGACATCCTGCCGTGTGATTGGTTGGTTGAGCAGCCAATGCATCTTTATGTTTTACCAAATGTTTAGTTCCGTGAAACCTGCGTTAGTTGGAACTATTTAAAGTCGTGAACACCAGTGTAGCTTCAGCTTCATCACACTTTCCATACGCAGCTTTTTGTCTGATTTGACAACGATATAATAATTCTCACTCTCCTTTTACAAAAGCAGCGACGGTAAAATAAAGATTTCAAATGATCTCATTTCAGATTCTGTGAATCTCTGAGACTTTATTTCTGATATAAAAACTCTTCCTCTAACAAGTATTTGATTAAAAAGCTCGTTAGTGTCGGTGCAGCTTGGATGAGTCCTGCCAACAGCTCGCCATGTCATCAGTCACAGGATGAACCGCTCTGATTGGCTGATATCTGCAGTTTAACAGGACCCCCCACCCCCCCACCACCTCTTTGATGGTTTCACCCACTGTGTAACTGGGTCAGAATTACAGCTCATTAATTATAGACGAGCTCGGCCTTGTTAACGCTGCAGCTCTTTGCTCTCTGGACACCGGAGCTGCTCTCAGGTCTGAGGCTTCAATGTTTCATCTGGATGTGGATCAAACACATTACAATGTGATTGACGTGTGTCAGTTTGCGTTGCCATGGTTTCTGGAGAACACTTACATGTGATTCAGTACCTGGGTCGAGCAGCAGGAGGCCGGACATGACGTATGGAAAGATCAGTGTTGTTGTTTCCAGCTCGTCCACACGGCGTCGGCCCTCATCACCAGAAGATCTGGAACCTCCTCGTGTTTCCAAGTTGACGTCTTCGTCTTCTACGTGTACGGCTCCTCTTCTTCATCCTGAGATCTTTGTGTTCTTCCAGTTTCACGTCCGTCACGTGTTAGAAACCTCAATATTTCAGTGACAATTGTCATTAGTCACATTAATCTCATCTTCCTTCTGGTTTTATTCACGGGTGAAGCTTTAGGTGCTTTGCTGCCACCTACTGGTCTGGAGTGTTGTCTCGCTTTAGCCTTGTTCTCTCTCTCTTGATTCTTTTACTAAGTTTTATTATTTAAACCTAGGTGAGTAATAATTTAAAATTCCAAATTAATTTTATCAACTTCCTGTAGAAGCACATTACAAGAGTTTGTGAACCTTGAAATTATAATTTTCAGGCTCGTATCCGGACGTCTGGTGAAAATAATCTCACCTGTCGAGAGTTTTAGTCGAACACAATAAATGTTTTATGAATAAATGAATTCCTGGTGTTTTTACACACTTTTTAAAAAACACATTAAAGTCAAAATGCATTAAATTAAAATGAAAGGATTCAATGAATAGTGACACACACTGTGATGCCCGGAGGCTGAACCGCCCGCCTGGTGGGAGAGAATACACCTCACACCGTCTTTCTTCTGATCCGCTTCCCCTGGGCGGCCATGACACCAGTGACACACACAGACACACACACACAGACACACACACACACACACACACACACACACACACACACACAGACACCCACCTTCTCCCAGGTGTTTTTGAAAATGATCATGAAGGCCATAGTTTTGTGGACCCAGCGTTGATCCTCCCAGCAGCTGATGGATGTTCTACCTTTAAGGAGTTAACTCTTCTTTCTGCTCTGGTTGTGTTTCCACCGTCTCCTGATTTAAACCCGTCCGTGAAGCTGCTGGACGTTTAGAACAAAGTGTAGATGTGTTTAGACCGACGAGCTGCAAGAGGCTGGAGAGGTTTCCTGCAGAGTTTCACAGATTCACTCTGGATGTTTGTTTACAGAGAACAGCTGACCTCTGCTGTGTCCGCAGGTCACATGGGAGCGTGCTGTAAACAACCTGGAGTCACATGCTCCTCCTCCTCCTCCTCCTCCTCCTCCTCCTCCTCTCTGTCATATAAAGACTCACTCTCACCTGAACGAC
>NC_047169.1:873316-880816 GCF_009819705.1 Hippoglossus hippoglossus | reverse complement strand
TTTCTGGAGAAACGTTGGAATCATAAAAGTCATCGTAACGTTGGAGCTGTGACATCAACACATTTCTTCTGATTGCAGGAATTAGAGATGTTTTCTCTTTAGTTTCTCTCCGAGGTTTGAGCTCCGCTGAGTTTCTTCTGTCTTCATGTGGTGAAGGAGACTAAAGAAGCTCAGGTGCTGATGATGAAGGTTCAATCACATTCATGAGGTTCTTTTAGAGACAGAACTGTGTTTCATATACATCTGCAGGAAGAAATACATTTTGAACATACTTTATAGTTACCTGTAAATTAAGCTTCAATATGGATGAATTCTTGGAACTGTGATTCCCATCCTGCTCTGTGTGGCCCATCCCTCAGTCTTTGTTTTTAAGTCTTCTAGAGACAAAAGGTTTCATCAACATTTGATGATAACAGACAGATTCTCAGTCCGTCCTCGTTGGACATGAACTCAGTAAATGACTGCTCCTGTGTGAACGTTCAGTGTTGCTTCATGTTCTGATGCACGAAGCAGTCGGAGGTCGAGCTTCAACGTTTGTTCTCATCAGACGACGTGAAGCCTCACATGTGAATGAGCAGGTTTACGACTTGTCCTTGAATTAATGTCTGAAACACTGTGAGTCATAGACACGTTGAGTGGAAACACTGATGCAACATCTTTACACATTTCTCTCATAGATTTAATATTTATCCCCGTGCTCTCGCTGCAGTTTGCTCCTCGCCGTGTGCTCGGCGGTGACAAGGACGTTCACCTCCTCTCTCTGTACGTGTCTGTGGAAGTGTGCAGATCCTCAGCATTGTTCTCTGTGCATTGGTTTGCTCCCAGCGAGCGTCGGCTGCGTGCCGCCGGGCGCCACAGGGCATCTCGGGCTGTAACAAGCCCTGCGGTGCCTCGACGTGAGAATAATGCATGTGGAAATTCACCCTTTCATTTGCCAGCGGGGCCCGCGTCCTCTCAAGCCTGCCAGCTATGAAATAAATATGAGAGCAGGGGGAAAGAGCATAATGAAGCCTCAGTGCCAGTCCACGAGGACTGAGTGATGCCGAAGAGATGGAGGGAGAGGGGAATGAAAAGAGAGAGGAGCAGCCAGGAGAGGAAGCAGATCAGTGAACGAGAAGAAGAGACTAATGCAGGGAGGGAAGTGGTCTGACTGATTGATGAAGGTACGAATCAGTGGCCTGGAGGAAAGAAGGGTGGAGGAACCGAGGAGGTGGAGGACGGAGACATTCAGACATTATTAAGGTTCATGAAAAAACGTCCAGATGAAATCCTCATGTGGGGATTTGAGTCAGGAGAAGCTGATTGAGATCATTTCTTGTGTCAAATTTACTAAATTTGTTTTTGACATCGTTTCTGTTCTCAAGAAATTAAGTCGCCGAATAGAAAAATGCTTAATTTTCACTCCTGGATGCTCGTGTGTGTGTGTGTGTGTGTGTGTGTGTGTGTGTGTGTGTGTGTGTGTGTGTGTGTGTGCGTGTGTGTGTGTGTGTGTGTGTCACATGATATGAAGTTGTTGTAAATGATAATTCAATAGAACAACAACAGTTATTTCTAAATGGATTTAAGTTGAATTATTAACGTCTGCAGTAACTTAATATCATAACGATGTGCTCATAAGCTCTGAACTAATAATGTTGCAGTAATTAAACTGAATTCTTCGCTGCTCATTAACTCAGATCAGAGGCCGTTTCAATTTGAGATAAATAAAGTGATGCAGAGAAAGTGAGGAAGACGAGGAGCAGCTCGGTTTGAACGTTTCAAACCAAACACAAAACCAGAGTCTCATGAAATCAAATAAGTTCAGATCAAATGGTCACGCCCCCGAACACAGGAGGTAAAGTGAACATTAGAGCAAGAAAACATTTTACAGTCATAACACTAATTATACATTTCAACCTGAAGAAGAACAGAACATGTTTCCTTTAAATCCAGGTACGACTCAGTGTATTTTATTCATATTGTAGTGATTCATCCCAGGTTCAAACAAAGGGTCTAAGTTGAGGTTAAATATATATTTTCTCATTTTAAAGGAAATATGAGATTTTTGTGTCCGTTTTTTTTCTGATTATGCAGAAAATAATGTACAAGCAGAAGGTGAAGGCAACATGATGATAAATATTCATGGACAAGTGGAATTATTCAGTCTCTCAGTGTCAGAGGAGCCGGTTCAAAGCTGGAGACGAGAAGAAGGATTCACATGAAACACGTGTGGATCCAGATTCAGATCCAGTTCGGTCAATTTGACAGATTTAGTCAAATTAGATCAGTTCAGATTTGACTTGTCTGTAGCTCACGTGTCGTTCTTCACCTCCGCTCCAGGCCGACTCGCTCACCAGCCGCACGTCTCCGTCGGTTCGAACCCTGCGGCTCTTACTCCACCAATTACACGGCAGAAGGTGGCGGCCCGCTTCCACCGCCGGAGATAAAGAAGAATTTCAGAGGATTTCAGAGCTGTAATCTCGACAGATTCCATTCCCCCGTCTTTCAATTTTACATTTTCTCCCCCCGTGCACTATCACAGGAATTATGGAAATGACGAGCGCGGGCTTCGCCAAAAACCAAGATTAAGGAAGTGAACACGAGCGAGAGTAATGTAGGAAGTTAGGTGTGTGTGAGTGTGGAGGCAGTTTAAAGATCCAGATAATATAAAAACACAGAAATACCATGATACTGAAAACCTGCCTCTTCTTTACATCTCCTATACAGTGCCTCCTCTCCCCTCCTCTCTTCTCGACTCCTCCTCCTCTCTCCTCCTCTTTCCTTCTCTCCTCTGCTTCATCCTCTCTTCTTCTCTCCTTCTCTCTCCTCCTCTCCTCTCCTCCTCTGCCTCATCCTCTCTCCTCCTCTCTCCTCCTCTCTCCTCCTCTCTATGTCTCTGTGGCTGGAGGCGTTTGGTTTCCAGGTTGTTGGTCCGTCCGTCTTTTCCGTTTCCATGAATACAGAAACCTGAGAAAGGCCTCGAGGCTCTTTCATCACATCTGGAACAAAGCTTCCTTCACACTGACGGATGGAGAGATTATGATTCGGAGGTCAAAGGTCAGTGTGACCTCAGGAAACACATCTCAGTCCAGAGCTCAGGACTGAGAACAGTAATAAAGATAAAACACACCAGTCATTAGATGTCTTCTAAATGCACATTACATTAGTTGGCAGCGGCATGAAACCTTGAAGTGGTGATTCTCTTTTTTCTTTCTTCCCGTCTCGTCCCCTCCTGTCACTCGTTTCATCCCTTCTCTTCATCTGAATCAATTTCCTCCTCACTTCATTCTCCCTCCTCCACTTATTTAATTTCCTCCGCTCCGCTCCACTCTCATTCTGCTCCTTCACTTCAGTTCATTTCAATTTTACTTCCCTTCTCACTACTACATTATCTCAGGACCTTTCACAGAGTGAGGTCGAGATGTTCGGATGTTACAGAGAAACACGTCAGACCCAAGACGACAGTAGAGATCTGTCGTTCCGTATGAATCTATACGAAGGAAACTAATCAAACAGAGACGTAGATGACAAAGACGTAACCAGAAGCATCGCTCGAAAAACAAGACGTCTGCATTATATGACAAATATAATAATAATATATTAGGACGGAGCATCATTTCCCTTTAAGCAACAGATTCATTCAGCGTTTGAATGTTGGATGTTTGTGACTCGAGTCAAAGAGCATTTAGTCTCAGGTGCTTTCACAGTCTGGTAAATAGTGATTTTGTCATTTCTCCTCGTTCGTCTCTGCACTTTGACCAAACGAGCTGATTGGACGTGAAGACACCTGAAGAGCGTCTCCGTCTCTTCTCTCTCGCTCTGGTTGGGAGGTCGATCTCCGGGCTCCAGTTCCCCTCTGAGACGCTCACTGTATTTACTCAGACATCATATTTTACTCTCACGACCACGAGCAGCTCCCCTCCCCCCCCCCCGAGGCCCGAGTATTAGCGCTGACTCTTTGAGTGAATCCAGACCGAACCTCCGCCCGTGACAGACGCTGATATTACAATGTGAGCTTGAGATATAAACACATGGAGTCATGACACTTTAATACACAGGAAGCGTCAGTCGCCTGATTCAGATCAGCTTCCTACTCTGTTGATCAGATTATATTCCAGATACTAAAGATGATATGAGTGTAAAGTTTCCTTGGTCCTCGGGGGATTAGAGTTGAAATTAAATCTGTGTTAACAGGATAATGGAAAGCTGGTTTACAGTTACAGCCCCGTGTTCTGCTGCGGAGTTTATTAACTGAGTCTAATTAGAAAACCAGAAGCCATTAACTCCACAAAGAAGAATATCCGTTGATTCAATTAGGAGGCGCTTTAATTTTACACAAATATAATCTGATCCTCTGCACTGCTCCTATTATCATTATCTGTCATTGATGAAATCCCACAGGGCTTCATACACACACACACAGACACACACACACACAGACACACACACACACACACACACACACACAGACACACACACACACAGACACACACACACACACACACTGTGTTACAGACTCTTTAGCATCACTTTCTTTACAGCTGCCACATGTTTGTGTTCATCTTCTCTCTTCTGAGATGAAGCTTTAATTTACCACCGGTCCCATCATCACTGCGTTAATCGCCCCCCCCCCCCCCCCCCCTGAGATTAAATCCTCACTCTCTTCACTTCATGTAGTGATGATGTAAAATGTCCAACAGAGACTGTGGAAGTTTGACGTCCCCGATCTGCTCAGAATCTAACGAAGTTCCGCCCACGAGTTCAAATCCAACGTGGGACTCGGGTCAGAAAAACAAGTTGTTCCCTGTAACTCCAGAAAGTCGAAGCGTACCTCAGCTCACCTTCTCCCCACTGAGCCGTTCCCTGTGTGTGGATCCTCCACATCAACTCCACTTTGCTCATCATTTAAAAATTCCCTCCACCTTTTGCATATTTCATGTTTGATTCGTCGTCCCAGCGGCTCGTTCTTCACATGATCGTCTCGGGGACATCGTCGTTCAAATGTTCTCTGAGGAACCGGAGCAAACTTTGCCGTTGCACTTAAAGTCACTGTGGAAAAGAGCCGCGGCTAAATGGCTGATAAAATAAAAGTTTTAAGCTTCAGGTTTTCGTGCCTCTGAGGAGAAGTTTTAAAGAAGTGATCCTGAACATTTTCACTTCTGGGGAACGTTAGCGACACTTGTGTTGTTGCGTGTTTGTCTCCGGTGTGTTTCACACTTTCAGTCGCAGCTGGATGAACTTTTATTTCACGCTGCTCATGCTAATTCACCAGTTTCCTGCACAAAGAAACAAAGTCAGTGCTGCAGAGAAAAGTTGGTGTGGATTAAAACCATCGATGCTTCTGCTGCATCAGTTTGAACTTAAACAATTAGCAACACAGCTTCTATGGATGCAGATGTGTTGTTGTTAGCATGTTTTAGTATTAGTAGAGTATTGTACGTTACCACTAGTTAGTAAAGAAGTTAAATCCCTGTCCAGTGAGTATCAAGTGTTAACCTGGTTAACGTCTCCATAGATGTGAGCTAAAGAGCTAAAGCAGAGCTGGTGATCAGGACCAAGAGTCAGGACAACATACAATATATAGTAAATAGATATATAGTTGTATACTGTATGTAGTATATAGATATATATATATATAGTTTGAAGCTGTGCTTAAATCCATTTTGGAGCGAGGAGCATCCACCTGAAACTCACCAGACGGTTTTTATTTTTAATAAGAGAACATCTTCAAATGATTCAGACAGACCTGCGATGGGATTTGATTTCACGCCAGCGTCACTGCACCAAAGCAAAACCCCCACGATTTTCATACGGTGGATTTTCTTTATTTTATTTCGTTATATTTCTGTGGAACGGGACACTTAAATTATCCCCAAAGAACGGGATCAGGAGGAAAAAGTTCCCAAGATATTAACGTTATTATCCTGCTGAGAGAGAGAGGAGTGTCAGTCAGTGTCCTCTGGATGGATGACAGCAACACACACACACACACACACACACACACACTCACACAGCAACACACACACACACACACACACACACACAGCAACACACACACACACTCACGCAGGCAAAAACACAATTTATCTCCTTGAGGCTTTAATATGAAGCGTCCAAAAGAATCCAAGGTTGAATGTCTGTCGTTGGGCTGGAGCTGCTCACACACAGAAACACACACCACACGCAGACACACATGTAGACACACACCAGTAACAGTGCATTTGTGCATCAGTGCACCCATCACCAACGTGTGAAGTGGGGATATTATTGTCACATTGCTGGCAGGCTGGCAGCGCCTGTCCTTATAATTCTCCTTCTGCTCCGGCTCCAGGCGCTGCTGTTTTATCTGAGAGCTCTGCCAACCCGAGGTCTGCAAACTTTCTTCTCCTTCAAACTTTCCCTCCCCTGGATGCGACTCCTGGGAGCCACGGCTTGGCTTCCATACGCACGAGTCCGGCAAATACAGCCGTCTATCAGCGGGAGGACGAGCTGACGAGCAGCCAGGCCGAGCGGCTCTGGGCTCTCAGTGAGGAAGGTCGGGAAACAGAGCGTGAAACCACCAACACGCCCCAAGTTACATCCGAGCTCTGCAAACTGTATTCTGTCATTTTACTGTCATGACACAGATATTACACCCAGCTGTGAGACACAGAACGTCCGTCTTCTCACAGAGAGTGAATATCAAACTTCGTGTTTGAATCCTCAGCAGTGATTATTCAAAATAAAGTCAAAGGTACAAACCTGCAGCTGAAGTTTATTTTTTAATCAAAATCCAGCTGCGTTTAAATCTGTTTAAATTCAGATTCAAGCATCTGTGAGACGTCAAAGTATTTTTCATTAACTGCAGCTCTGATTGGTGCTTGTCACTGGCTTCTTTTCCATGGCAACAGCAGCCAATATCATATCGTCCATAACAAACTGACGATAAAGAAGAACTTAATTAAAACTGATGAACAGGACGTGTCCTCACAGCAGCAGTTTGTGTTGTCCCTCGTGTCCACAGCCAGAAAACTATTCAATTAAAAAACTTTATTAATATAAGAGGGAGATTGGTTGTGTAGAAGCATCAGTGTGAATCGGAGTCAGTTCAACTTGGTTTCCTCTTATTTCTCATATATTATATCTATTATATATATATATCTCTCGCTGGACACAGGTCAGGATATGAAAACGCACCGGCTGGTTTCCTGATTATAATTTTGTCGTAAACGCAGTTTCTGTCGATGTCGTTGTGTTTCTCCTGATTTTTCGCTGTGAACCCTCGACCTCGAAATGTGCCCATACTGTAATTACACTGTGTCGAGGAACCCTGTTATGAAAAGACCATTTTTTAAATGGAACTCTGCAGAAGAGCGTCAGTATTTTCTGTGTCTGTACGAATCAGCAGCTTCTCTCGCTTCACAACGCTTCTCTTTTGTGATGCCCTCATTATTTCTGGCACGTTTTTCAAACACCTCCTTTCTTTTCTAATCAAGCTCCGACTTGCTTATGGGAGAGTTGCACAATATCAGTTGTTACCCG
>NC_047169.1:858316-870816 GCF_009819705.1 Hippoglossus hippoglossus | reverse complement strand
TTTAGGTGTTAGTCTGGTTTTACCAAGCTAATGCGTTTCAGAATCAGAATCAGAATCAGAATCAGAAGTATTTATCAGCTGCGTTTCCAAAGAAACATGGCACCTCAGCATCTGACTTCCTCTACTGTCTCCAGAGGTGAAAGCAACATCCTTCAAAAGACAGTTTGCTTCACCAGCTTTCGTCGTTGTTCTCACTTTATTTCAGCGACCTGCGTAGCTACAGCTTCTCAGCTTCGTCGAGTGAATCCTGGAATAGTTCGGACGGTTCGTCCGCCTGTTGAAGGAGCCGCCGTCAGGAAACCACGTTCCTACAGCAGATCAGACACTGATCCAGAGCAGATGACCTGTGGCGTTTGTCCTTGTGGAAGTGAAGAACACGAGTGAATCAACGAACCTGTCCACAGATACGTTTCATATCCTGAGTCTGAATCTCTCCGACCTCCTGTGTCTTTAAATTCCTTCAGATTCACTGGATCTCCATGAAACCTCGTCCCTGCTGAAAACCTTCCAAACACTGAAAATCCACTGAGACAATCGACTCAGACACTTTGTGCAAACAACATCTCCCCATTAGCAGCCGGGTGTGAAACTTTCACCACCATGCTGTTTCTTCATCTGCGGAGACGAGCGGCAGTGAATCCTTTTCACACGTGTGATTACTCTCACAGCTCCGGAGCGACGCCGCGGCGAGCACGACGGCGGTGGGAATCAGGGTCAGACGGGGACAGAGCTGCGATTGGCCTGAACGGGAGAAGTGACCACAGCTCGGTATTCAGAGATATGTTTTCACTTCCTGGAAACTTTCTGTCCGTCGTCCACATCCGACAAACATTACCTGCAGGAGATGAGGCCAGGAAATGGATTCTGGTGATTACTGAAAAGGAAACTAGACGAACAACTTTCACTCTTTTCTGACGTTTCACTGATCTTTTACTGATCTGTTGTTTCTGTGTTTTATGCAATTCCATCCTCCGCTCTCTCTCTTTCCCTTTTCTTCTTCATGCCTCTCTCTCTTCCTCTTATTCCTTTATTGACTCTTCCATCTTCCCTCCTCATTTCTCCTTCTTCCCTCATTTCCTCTCTCGTCCCGACACTAAATTCAACTCCATTGCATTTCAATTCCATTTCCCATCATCTCAGATCCGTCTGTCTGAGGTGCTTCACTATTTATTTCAAGGTCGGAGTGAGGGAATTGGAACAGAAAGAGCCTCAGAATGAGGGAGCGGGAGATGAGGAGGAAGGGAAATAGATGAAAAAGGAGCAAAGTCAGCTGGAAGACGAACATGAGGAGAAGAGACACTGGAGATAGGACACGTGAAGAAATTAAGAGAAAACGAAGACAACGTCTTATTTCTCCAGTGGTCGTGAGATTTACAGACAAATATGGATCCACTCCGGTCGCTCTGCAGCAGCTACTGCTGGCACTCAACACAAATCACACACACACAGACACACACACACACACACACACACACACAGACACACATACACACACACACACACACACACACACACACACACACACACACACACTCAGGGTAAATGGAAGTAAACCGAATGTGTCCAGCAGCGTCTCCACCTCCACTAACAGCAGCACATTGTGTCTCTGCAGTGAGGAAATGTGATGGAATTACTGAAAATGTGACTGAGAAGAGAAACAGTGAAACAGCAAGAAAGAGAATTTTACATTTAGAGCAAGAAATGCTAATGTTCACATTTTATAATGTAAATGATGCTGCTTTCAGACGTGAAGCTCTGACATGTTCCTGACGTGTTCCTCACATGTTCCTGACGTGTTCCTCCATGTTCCTGACGTGTTCCTCACATGTTCCTGACGTGTTCCTGACGTGTTCGTCACATGTTCCTGACGTGTTCCTGACGTGTTCCTGACGTGTTCGTCACATGTTCCTCACGTGTTCCTGACGTGTTCCTCACAGATTATACATGACGTCTTTAACATGATGTCACTGATTACACGACATCATATATTGTTTTTCAGACTTTTGACCAATCAGCTCCCTCCTAAGTTATAAGGTTTGTTCATTCAGATTTTAATGATGCATTTTAGAAACAATAATTATTAGTTTATTACAAGTTGCATCTGGATTTTAAATCAGGAAAATCATATAGTAATTAAAATATGATTCCTTGTTGCTGGACGTGTTTTTATAATCCAAACCATTTTGACATGCAGTGATATTTCACGTTGAGGGGGTGGGATCAGTTACACGGACTCAGACTCTGGACGGATGTTCGTGGCTTGATAGAAACTATAGATATAGATAGATACTGAGATTCACTGAGACCAGGGTTAGTTTTTCTCTGATGTGCAATTTCAGGTAATTTAATGTGTGATATTAATCTTTTAATACTCACCTGCGAAACGGTTTCTGTAAAAAGATCAGATATGATGACATGGTTTCATGTATATGAATGAGAGGCTGATGGTGTGTTTGTATGATTTATGTTCCACTGTCAAGGTTTCTATTTAACTCCTTCAACACTGTGGAGAGATAATGGAGAGAAAAGGTTCCCAGTATCCTGCTGCTGTCATCCAGTACCCCCCCCCCCCCATCACACACCTGGTGGGGTTCCCTCTGTTCGGATCACATGAACAGATAGTGAGGAAATACTGAGATAGAAAAATATCAGGGTCCGGGAGAAGTAATCAAATTACAGGGAAGGGAAGACGCAGGTGATTGGAAGATGGAAGGATTTATATGGAGCGAGAGAAGAGGTAATAAAACCAAGTGCCAGGAGAAGAGAGGGAGGAGAAGGGAAAGAAAGAAAGGAGCAAATGGAGGAGAGACAAGGGAGGTTGGAAGAAACTAGAGGGAGAGAAACAGGGAAAGACCAAAACCAGGATTCAGTTTGATCCAGAACTCCTCTTCTGCTCTGAGGAACCTTTCACACCTGATGTTTAGGTCCAGATTAAACTGAAGAGTCTGAAGCTCTGAACCAAACCAGGTGTGAGCGAGTCTTTAAATCCACTGAGTTTTATTTGGATAAGCACCAAATGACTCTTATAGAATCACTAAAATAATCCTGGATCTGCACCGAGCTCTTATTGGTCCACGTCTCATCCTTCCACCTCTTGTTGTGTAAATCCAGGTCGTAGTTTTTGTGTAATTCTGTTAACAAACAAACATTATCTCCTTGATGAAGGTTAAAAATACACATGACAGGAACATTTGTGAAATGTAAAAACATCCCATCTTGTGGATTATTGAAGTCGGTACCTGCCTCGTCTCTTGGGGAATAGATCGAATGTGAATGTGCTGTAATGCAGATATTTGAAGGAGAAGCACAGGAGCCTTGTTTCGTTGGTTTGGTTACATAAGCATCTTTTTGTCCTGTGAGGTGGAGGCAGCGGCAGCGAGGTGGAGGCAGCGGCAGCGAGGTGGAGGCAGCGGCAGCGGCCTTGTTGTCAGCAGCTCATTACAGCTCCTCAGAACCTTGAGCCTGCTTTAATATCAACTATCTGTATGAGCAGGAGGACGGTGGGCGTGATTTGTTTCCTCCATCTTAAGTTTTCAAGAGCAGCAGCCAAATCCTGAAGCTTAGCACTGTGTCCTGACCTTTGACCTCTGGAAGGAGGGACTGAAGAGGGGCAGGGGATTGAAAACCACTGATGATAAAGGGATGATGAGAAGTTATGAATGATCGAGAGAGTGATACAAACGATGATGTGTTCTACAGAGGAATCATTTCAGGGTCTAAAAGCATAGGCGGGTTATAGATATATGATCAGAGGGATATGGTGAGAGATCAGATGAGTCATTGAGGAGTATGAAGTGAAGTCTGTGTGGTCATGGTTCTCACGTGGAGGACAAGTGAGTAACAATTGACAATAAAGAGGTCAAATTAGTGATGGACAGTGTGAAGCGATGGTAGAAAGGTCAGAGGGACAAGTTCACGGGATCGTAGACAAACAAGTCGTAGTGTTTATACAGAGTCGTGATGAATTAGTGAAAGGGTGGATACAGGTGTTTAATCAAGTTATTGGAGAGGTCAACGGGATTAAGGACTAAATTAGTTTGTACAGGTCGATGGACAATGAAGGGGTTTAAAGGGCCAAAGAGACGAAAACAAGGGTAATTAAAGGGTATAAAGACGTAGCAGCTGGGTATAGAGTGAGGATAGAGACGTTAAAGGCAGGGTAGAGGTCTAGAATGAATATTTTAGGGAGGTCAAGGGATTTAGAAAAGGTTAGAGGATGTAATGGACAACAGAGGGGCACAGGGAGGTAATAGAAGAGCATGAAGGGATAGGAGTGGGGTATAAAATGGTGATAGAGACATCAAAGGGATGATAGACGTCTAGAAACAATTTATTGGGGAAGTCAATGGGATCTAGAAAAGGTTTGAGGATGTAACAGGCGACAGAGGGGCACAGAAAGGTGATGGAAGGGTTTAAACCATGATAGAGGGGCTAACAGGCGTAATAGAGGGGTATAAAGAGACTGGAGAGGGGTACAAAGCGAAGGTAGAGACGTCAAAGGGATGGTAGAGGTCTAGGAATAATCTATTGTGGAGGTCAAAGGGATTTAGGAGGGATTAGGAGACAAAATAAAGGTGTAAAGGTTAAGAGAGGGACAATGACGGGGATTAAGGTTGGATCGAGAGGCCAACAGAGGCGGGAGAAGGGGAACAGAGATTGGTCTGGGGTATTAAATGAAGAGACGTCAAAGGGGTAGTAAAAGCAGTTAAAGGGGTAATAACAGCTCCAGTAAAGGTCATGACTGGTTGTTTCAGGGATTAGTTGAGGGGTTAAACTAGACGTCACAGACGTGTAAAAGGACAATAAAAGAGGGTAAATAGACGAGTATGAAGGGATGATAGAAGTATATAACGGGGTTGTAACCATGCTGGGTACGAAGGGATGGCAGAGACGGATCTGGTACATGTGCTCATCCAAGAGGTTCTAAAGTAAAGGGTCTGAAAGGATGTTGGACATGATTTAAAGGACTCATTTAATTATAAATACTTTAAAACAACCGATTTTGATTGATTTGGTCGAACCTAGAGTTTGATGTGCCTTTTTCAAAGAGACGATGGAAGGTAATAAAGGGTTAACAGACGTGTATGGAGGTAAAATAAAGGGTATACAAGATAATGGAGGGACTGAAGGGTTGTTGAGTAGTTACAGGGATGATAGACGGTGTAAATTAACGATTTAATGGTATAAGTGGCTTATTAAGGGATGATAAAGGGTTTCCAAGACGATAGTCAGAGAGACAAAAGAAGGGCAGGTCGATAGAAGAGGTCAAACAATGATGGAGGGAACACAAGAGTGGTAGAGGGTTAGTTAGAGGGGTGGACGGGGGGTTGAAGGACTGATCGAAGGTACCGACAGATGTTCCAGGAAAACATGGCCTCGCTGAATGAGTCAGTGTTGAAAATGACGGACGTGGATGTTTCCACGAAGCTGTAAAGATCTGCTACAGTGGAAGAAAGGGACAATAGAGGTGCACAACAAAGGGCTGTGAGGAACGATAGAGGGGCAGCAGAGGGTCGATAGAGGGGTAGATAGACTCCGGGCTAATAGAGCGGTTACGCCTGGTCAGATAGTGGATGGAGGGAGTGAGAGGGTGAAGGTGGAGGTAAAGGGTCTGTGATGGAATGATGGTGAGAGAGAGAGAGAGAGAGAGAACGGGAGGAGGTGTGTGTGTGTGTGTGTGTGTGTGTGTGTGTGTAAAGCTTAACACAGCAATTTTATAAACACTGTTGTTAAACACTACAATCACATCCTGCACCTGATTTTATGTGTGTGTAAAACACAATTCTATTAACTTCAGGGTGTGTGTGTGTGTGTGTGTGTGTGTGTGTGTGTGTGTGTGTGTGTGTGAAAATGAGTTCATCTGCAATGATAGCTTATTTAAGGTTTTGCCTCAGTGTGGATGTTCATTTACAGAGAGAGAGAGAGAGAGAGAGAGAAAGAGAGAGAGAGAGAGCTCATTAAAAAACACTGACGGGGGGGGGGCAGAGGGCGAGCGCGGTAGAGACAGAACTGGAGGGGGGGGGGGCAGAATGAGAAGGGGTGAGGGAGATAAAGAATCAGGTGGTGGAAGGAGAAAATGGAAGAATAGGGAAAACAGGGGGAGGAGAGTGTAATGAGGGAAACATGGAGTCGAGGAGGAGGAGGAGGAGGAGAGGAGGAGGAGGAGGAGAGGAGGAGAGGAGGAGGAGAGGAGGAGGAGGAGGAGAGGAGGAGAAGAGGAGGAGGAGAGGAGGAGGGTGAACAAGGGAGGAAATTGTGTTTATCTCATTTCTTCCTGTCTTGGTTTGTCAGGAGGTTTTTCTATCGAACATGGAAACTGCTTCAATTATGGATTTCAATATTCCAGCCCAGACTGTGTTAGTGGAGGAACGTCTGTAGAAATGTTCTCTGCTATAGAAAATAATGATGTAAAATAATGAAAACAGCAGCTGCTCCCACAACTAACACCTTCAGCATGAATCTGTGATTCAGAGATCTGCTCCGGCTGCAGCTTCACAACCAGGAACAGCTTCTAGAAGAGATCACATAGAAAATAAGAATATAAACACTTACAGACTTTATAGAGAATTTCATTTATTTTAAATAAAAATAAAAGCTTTTTTGGGGTTAATGTTTGTTCAATACATATCTTGAGATTTCATTATATATATAAGTGTGTGTGTGTGTGTGTTATATAGAAATATAGATACAAAATAGAAGTAATGTTTATAGTAGTGAATAATTTTGAGTGTATGTACCAATATTAAAAAGTATAGTAGTGTGTGAGTAAAATAGATATGTTTGTATAATTAATGATGAGTAGTTGTGTTCTACATTATAACATAATAACATAATAACATAATAACTTAATAACTTAATAACTTTAAAAGCTTAATAACATGATGCAGTAGATAAATACTTCACCTTCATTAAAAACACAGAAATAAACACAAAATACTCAAGTAAATGTTTTATTTATTTAATTAACCTCCTGCAAATTACCTTCAAATCTGAGTGAACCACATGTTTCCAGCTGGTTATTCACTGCAGATGTGAATTTCCTGCATCACAGTTCATTTGAAGGCTCTGATATTAATTAGCACTTGAATCCTCTTTAAGATTCAGAGCAACAGAGTGAAAGGAATAAAGTGCGGAGCTGCTCCCGCTTGACTTTAAATATTCCAATATACTGAAGGATCCAGTAAATAAATTAGCAGATGTGCAGTCGGCGTAAATAAATGTTCCGTTCAAACAGCAGCTGTGAGCTCAGTGATTGGCTGTTTAAATGTTTCAGTGTCTTCGAAGGACGTCGTCGTGTTTTTAGCTGAAGACTCATTTCAAACCAGCTCAGGTCCCAGAGACTGACTCAGACCAGGACTGATGCAGAGACACACACACACACACACACACACACACACACACACACACACACACACACACACACACACACACACACACACACACACACACACACACACACACACACACACACACACACACACACAATCAGCTGCTTACGAACATCGTGCACGTTTCCAGTCAGGTTGTGTGGAACCAGCAGAAAGAGGGTTCTGTGTGTGAAGTTCGTTCTCTCTCACGTTCTCTGCAGCTCACGTTGTTCTCTCCTCTCGGCGTCTTCACAGATTCATGCTCACGTCGTTTCAGATGGAAAATACAGGGTTTCCTGTGCAGCCGAGACGGAGACGGAGACGGAGACATTTCACCAATTTACATCACAGAGAAGCTGCTTGGACAGAAACACGAGAGACGACGGTTTCTTTGAGTTCCTCCGTCTGTTCCTGGATTCAGAGCAGAAACAAGAGTTTTCTCCACAGAGAGGAAGGCCTGTGTGTGTGTGTGTGTGTGTGTGTGTGTGTGTGTGTGTGTGTGTGTGTGTGTGTGTGTGTGTGTGTGTGTGTGTGTGTGTGTGCGCGTCCACACGAGAACGTTTTAGTTTGAAAACACTGTTGCTATGGTTACACCTGGCGTTCTACATGACTCTGGATCAGAGACTTGTGTAAACTGATCTCGTTTCAGTTTGAAAACTCTGTTTGTGTTTGAGTCTGAACAGAAACTGAGACTTTAGTAAACGATGACACGTTCTCTTCCTGATTGGTTCTCATCAGTCACGTGACTCGACGACCAGCGGTGAACACAAAGCTAACACTTCCTGTCGGTTACAGTTCCTGTTTCTAACACTTCCTGTCGGTAACAGTTCCACCTCCTCGTCCCTGCTCTGACTCTTCACTGCTCCTCCTTCAGAGGAGTTTCTGTTACTAAGCAACCAACTGCAGAGGAGACATCTACTTCCTGTTTACATCACGTGACCAGTGAACGGTCATGTGACGTGTGATGGATTCACTCACTCTTTAGTTAACGCATGAATCCGTCCATTCCTCACTTTGTCATATCTTCATCCTTCCATCTTTCGTTCTCTCCGGTTTTCAAACGTCTCCCTGTGACGTCTTGTGATTTCTTCTACATGAAGTCTGCTCGTTTATTAGAGTGTTTATTAGAGGTCTCCGTGACCTTCATCCATTCATCTCGTCCTGTAAGCGAATGTGAAGAAGGATGCTGGAGCGTGCAGGGATTCGGCCGCTGTGATTGGACGCCGCGCTCCGGCCCCTAATGGAGCCAAATGATCTTTTCTGAGCTTCGTCCTTCGGTAATGGACGGAAATGAGGCGGGAAACCACGAGAGCTGCTCAGACCTCATCTGGTCGTCTGACAACCGCACCTCCGCTAATGGCTGTGTGTGTGTGTGTGTGTGTGTGTGTGTGTGTGTGTGTGTGTGTGTGTGTCTTAGATACACACACTGTATAAACACACATCAAAAGCCACTCTTGGTTTCATCCTTCAAATCATTGATGGAAAAAGGAGAGCGCTCACTCCTCAGACAAATCATAGACTTTACAGAAAAGACATGACGGCTCCCAAACGTGACACGAAATCATCTGGAACGCCCCCTGGTGTTTGACTGCAGTACAGCTCCTAAACCCTCCTCCTCCATGTTAGCAGATGGGACATGGACCAAATTAAAAAAATGAAAGTAGACGTTAAATAAATGTTTTTCAAAGATGGATCTGAGATATTTTGGCCCCATGTTTGTACAACGGGAGGAAGTGGAGACGTGTCGTCCATCTTTATTTACACAGTCACACACACACACACACACACACACACACACACACACACACACACACACACAGACACACACACACACACACACACACACACACACACACACACAGAGAAGAGTTGTGAGGGAGGCTGAGGATAGAGATGCTGTGATGTAGAAAATAACAAGAGTTCAAGTGTTCTTTGTTCATACATGACATGTGTATGTATGTGTGTGTATGTGTGTGTCTGTGTGTGTGTGTGTGTGTGTGTGTGTGTGTGTGTGTGTGTGTGTGTGTGTGTGTGTACATACATTCTCTCATGTTTGTGATGATTACCTTCGCTCTCTTGACTCCTTCACGGACGACTTGTGGCAGACTATTGTGTGGCGCTGATGTACAGACACAACCTATCTCCATACAGTGGACACACAGACACACAGACACAGACACACACAGACACACACAGTGTGAAGCAGCTGCTGGTGTAAATCAAAGCAACAAGCAGCTGCGGTCGCTGTAGGAAGGAAGACGGAGAGAATAACGTGAAGGACGAGCAAACACAGGCGCTGGCAGCTGTAATAAATCCTCCCTGAGCCATCCCTCTCCGGTGTTTGTGTCCGAGGACTCATCAGGTCAAATCGATGCCTTGCTCACTCCGACTTTAATTTCACCTCAGATTGGTATTAATGACACTTTGGGAGAAAAGCAGAGTTGAAGGAACTCAGAAACTTTGACAGCCTGAACTGAATCTGAGTGTCAGAGCAGGAAAGGAAATTCTTTTATACATTTAACTTTTTTAACTTTTTATTTATTTAAAAGGGACAGTGTACATTAATTCATATGAGCACAAGGGTTTCTATAAATGAACCAGTTCACTTTAGTTGATCTGTCATTATCATTTTCAGGTTTATGTTTCAAATTCCACCACATTATTCCCACAATTTCCCTCCAGTTGTCCTTTAAGATCTTGAAATGTTGTGTCGTCACAGAGTCCAGGACTTTCTGTGATGTCGTCACATTTCTCGTTTCTTTTTCAAATGGCAGAAACACAGAGAAATCCTGTTCACATGATGCAAAGCGTAGAACAGCAGCTGATGTTCAGAGGAATCACAGAGCGGTTCTTTCTGCTTCATGAATAAGTCACCGCGTTGTGTTCTCGCGGCGTTGAAGGGTTTGTGTTTCTCTCACGAGCCTCAGTTGTTGTGGTGTCGGGCGGTTTGATGCCGGCTGGAGGCCGATCGTGAAATATCTGCAGGAGGTTTCAACACTTCTGCATCTTACAGTTTTCTGAAGATCAAGACACGTGACCCACTTTCCCTCTTTTCTTCATCCAACAGTTCAAATGTGTCACGTCGTGTGTTCGTGTTGGTCAATGAACAAGCAAATAAGAGCTGAAATGTGTTTTAATAACACTGCACTGATTTTACTCTGTAGCAGCTGAACCCGGGGGTAGAGCGGGTCGTCCTCCAACCAGAGAGTCGTGGGTTCAATCCCAGTCTCCTCCTTCTGCAGTACAGACCATTTTCCATTTGATTTAAATTCATCATTATTAGGAGAAGTGATGCTTGATGTTTCTTCCCGTGTTGTGATTATTTTCTGACATCCCAACATTTCTCCCTTCACGCTACTGAATATTCTTTTATCTCCGTTCATGAAACAGATATTGATCCATTTGTAATATTTCCTCTTCGTTGCCTCATGTGTTTTGTCCCCGAGCGCCAGTTCAGTTTGTAAACAGCGGATTGACGCCGACCTTGACTTTAAACACGTCGGCCCATTAATATTCTTAAAGGAGCCATGATGTTCTGTTTGAGAACCATTTGCATGTGGGAGTCGTTTCCGTGCGGATGCCGTGTGTTTGATTCCCGCGTCTCGTCCTTGATGACACGTCGTTCGCTTCGGTCGTTTTTAAATCAGTTTGAAATGTGAATCTTTCATCGCAGCCTTTTCTCTCACAGACACTTTGACATGATCACATGTTCCGTCTTTATTTGATTTATTTCAGTTTGATCTGGTCACAACAAAGACATTTATTAATAAAGAATAAATCATGTTATTATTACAAACTAACATTTTCTTCTGTTATGTAAAAATACAGTTGATCTTGAATCTTTGTGGGAGAACTTTGAGACGAGGTTCCTTCAACATCCAGGTCACATGATCTGATGAAGACATGTTTGAGTTGTTTTCATCTTCACTGTGGATTGAAATAACCAGTTGCATCATGGGAGGAGACGTCTGTGGTCGTCTTCACGTCTCCTCACGCCTCCTTTGTTGTGTTGAAACTGAGCAGAGACGACTCGAGGGACAGATGAAGGTTTCACCTAGCTGCTGGAGGAGGAGGAGGAGCAGGAGGAGGAGGAGGAGGAGGAGGAGGAGGAGCAGGAGGTGAAGGAGGAGGTGGAGGTGTAGTTGAAGGAGTAAAGGAGGAGATGGAGGTGAAGGCGGAGATGGAGGAGGTGGAGGTGTAGTTGAAGGAGTAAAGGAGGAGATGGAGGTGAAGGCGGAGATGGAGGAGGTGGAGGTGTAGTTGGAGGAGTAAAGGAGGAGATGGAGGTGAAGGCGGAGATGGAGGAGGTGGAGGTGGAGGTGAAGGAGGAGGTGGAGGTGTAGTTGGAGGAGTAAAGGAGGAGATGGAGGTGAAGGCGGAGATGGAGGAGGTGGAGGTGTAGTTGAAGGAGTAAAGGAGGAGATGGAGGTGAAGGAGGAGGTGGAGGTGTAGTTGGAGGAGCAGCTGAAACAGTGTTTGATGCTTCAGTCTTTGTTGTTCTTGCTCCTCTCATCAATAATGGATGGACAGATCTTCTCCTCCGCTCTGCATGATAATGTTCCTGCTTTCAAAGAGTCAGAGATACTACACCACATCTCTCCTCCTTTTCTTCTCCTCCTCCTCACCTCCTCCTCTTCCTCTGTTTCTCATTCTCTTCTCTTTCTTCTCCTCGTCTGTCGTCTCCTTCACACATTTTCTCCTCCTCTTATCTTCTTTTTCTTATCTCATCTTTTCCTCTTCTACATCCTTTCTCCCTCTCCTCCTCATCTCCTCCTCTTTAATTCCTCTTCTTCCTCTCCTCTCTCTTTCCTTTCTTTGCTCTCTCCTCCTCTCCTCTGGTCCCTCCTCCCCCTCTTCCCCCCCCCTCTCTTCTGTCATGTGCAAAACGAGCTCGTCCTTGATCTGCAGCCTCTCCACTGGGCCTCGCCATCCCCCCCGACGCCGCTCTGTTTCTGGGATGAGGCTCCGACCTCTGACCCTCCTCTCAGCTGCTGACAGGAACCACCGGGCTGCTGGACTCCTCGGGGAGTTCAGAGCGACGAGAGGAGGAGGAGGAGGAGGAGGAGGATGTTTCACACTCTTCCCTCAGGGCTGAACAGAGGATTTAGTTTGAACTTTGGATGTGTCTGGTCA
>NC_047169.1:815816-853316 GCF_009819705.1 Hippoglossus hippoglossus | reverse complement strand
TGAAGAACGTTTCCTTTTAGTTTGACTTTTAATTAAATTTCTTTTATTTAATCGTTTATTTGTTTTTACATTTGAATCCGTTTTACTGGTAATATCCTTTTAATCTATTTTCCTTTATTTCTTTATTTTCTCTGGTTTGTTTTCACTTTAATACTCGACTTTATCTCTTCTTTCATTATCTTTCTCTCGTTCTTTTTTATCAGTTCATCATTTCCTCTTTATCTTTGTTTACCTTTCCTACAAGGAAACAAATCAACAGATTAACTTCATGAAAGTTTAAAGTCAAATGCAAAACAAACTATTTCAGAGCAGCAACTTTTACAAGAGCAAATGATTCCGTGATTACCAACAGTGACCAAAAGAACAAGATCATGAATGAATGGATGAGTTCGTAAATCAATCTGTTCAGATCGGTCTCCTCGATCATCAGAAGTGAATCAGACGTCAAATCGGACCGAAGATCCTCTAGTGTGCAGCAGGGTTAGCGTGTAAATAACCTCAGCAGCCACTAGGGGGCAGAGTTCCTGAGCAGCACAGGGGATTCAGTCGTCTTGATTCCAGAACTCAGACGTTAACTTGGGATTGATGTCGGAGAGGAAACCTGAGATCAGCGGCTGCCACCAGAGTTGTTCTCTCCGTTGTTTCTCCATCTTAGCGTCTCCTCTCTCGCTCTGTGCGTCCTCTGGGTTTTCTGCCTTGATTCCTCCAGTGTTTCTTTTCATCCTTCCTCCTTTCATCCTGCTCTGAAGTTAATCTCTCTATCAGCACCTCCTGTCCCCTCCTTCCTACTCCAGACTTCACATCTCCCATCAGCCGTCCCTCCTTCCTCTTCTGCCTCTTCTCTCCTGGTCCTCTGACGTCTGTCTCCGTCCCTGTTTCCTGTCTTTCATGTGGACTCTTCTGGCCGAGGCCTCTTCAGAAGTGAGTAAGTGCCGTTTGGAGTTTGAGGATCGGTGGATCCGAGGGGAACTGAGCCTCGGCTCCTCGGCTCTTTGCTGCTCCGCCGGCTGAACTGGAGAAATTAGCAGATTTTAAATCGAAATCCACAGAGAAATCTCAATATTTAATCAGTAAAATACTTTGGTTTCTGATCCTACATTTGCTTTGAGACATTGTGAATTCAACAACAGAGAAGGTGTGATCATCAGTGAAGAAGAGGAGGAGAAGGGAAGTGAAGTAAAGCTACAGCGAAGGACGAGATGTAACCGTGGGAATCAGACGTTAGTTTCCTGGACGATAGAACACGACAAACATTGTAGCAACAGACGCTGGTTGTTTGTTTCCTGTCTGTTGTAAAAATACACTCGCTTGACAGATTTATATTTTTAGACTTCAGCCGTTAGAACCACATCTGAAAAAAGAGCAAACAGGCGTCTTGAGAATCCTGTTGTTTGCATCTGTTGTGAACCCGTGTGATTGATCAGCAGCAGCAGAACAAATCCTCATTTACATGAAGATATTGTGGATTAACGCCGATGTGTTTGCAGAAGTGAGGGACTTAAAGAGAGAGAGCGGACGAGGACAAAGAGAGAAAACCAGAATCCCGACATCTTCCTGCTCCGTCTCGAGCCGCTGATCTGCTCAATGAGAGCCGGCCTTGTTGCACTAATTCTTTTGTTTCGTTATGCCAGTGGAGACGTGTTTCCACTGCCCATCGATTATCGGTGCTTCCCTGCCTCCGCGTGACACATGAATGAATCTCATTTCCCCTCTTATTGTGTTGCAGTAACTTAAAAACACAGATTCAGAGCCCGAGGCCGTGGAAGAGGCGAGGACCCGAGCAGCAGCTGGATGTTTACGACGAACAGCTGATCTGATACGAGCTCCGTTAAAGACGAGGGTCACTTGTTAAATATCTGAGGCTGTCTGGACTTTTACAAAACAACTGTTAAAAAGTGGAGTCGTCAGTAAACCCCAGATTTTCTAATAGATTTATAGTTTGACCAGCAAACTGCTGATGTAACAGATGAGGCTGCTGCTCTGTTTTAATACCACGTCGATGTCGTAGCTGCTGAACTCGTAAAGTAAGAACATTTTAATTTTATAGGAGCGTTCGAGAGGAAAGGCCACAAAACGCCTCTGAATAAAAGAATTAAAATAATAGGTTTTTTAATCTTTTTAAATATTCAAAGTTCATGATGAGAAACCATTTAAAAGAGATAATGACTGGTTCACATGAGACTTGGTCAGAAGCTCGGCTGCAGCACTTGGAACTAAGAACTTCTGTCGATGTTTCACTGCAGACAAACCGGCCGGAGTTTAGTTCAGTAAATAAGGAATTATGGAAACATTTGCATGCTTATTCCAAATGTATATTTGAAAATCTTCTGAATAGAAAATCATAGGAGATTTAATTCATTTCAACCCAAGCAAGTTTGATAAAGATGACATGGGGCCCAGGACAGAACCTTGGGGAACAAAAAGGAGAAAATTAAATCGTAACTGTTTTAGAAACTTGACTCAAGTGAAATCTTGACCTTGTAAAGAATATGCGAGCGAGTTCTACACATTAAAAAAACTGGTTATGATTTTTAAATAAAGGTTCGTTAGCATTTAGTCTTTGTTGTGGTTACTTCTCTTGTTCTTTCTGCTCGTGTGAGTGACGAGGAATCAGATCAGATCTTTAAGCTAAAAGTGAAGCTGAACTCTGAAGTTTGAGTTCACGACTTCTTGTTTTTCACATGTGAATGAAAATCAACTTCTGTGTTCAACCAAAGAACCGTAATGACAAAATCATGCTTCATTATATCAGAAGCTGCAGTTTGCATATAATTGAATTAATTATCTGATCAGTTTCTGGTCTAATTTGCCGACACACTGTAATTTCCCAGGGTTCATTCTGATCTCGCTCACAGAGATTAATTTCTTAACATTGTGTTTGAGAAGAAAAGGAAAAATTGCTGTAGCTTTAGTGTCATTATTACACAGCCAATAAAACGACTGCAGCAGCAGCAACTGCAGCTGTTCACACTGTGATCAGTTCTCGTGTTGTGGCGTTTGTGCTCATTACATTGAATAATATCGCATATATGTATGAGTCGTGCACCTTATTCAGTTCCACAATGCATCACATGCAAAGTTTGCTCAAGCAGCTCGTCAGCCTGTGAACACGGAGGCCTCTCATTTCTGAAAACCATCTGTTTACCCAATGAAATTGCTCCGAGCTGTAGGATGTTTACATCTCCGACAAATCTCGGTGTAGCAGACGGTTCCTGAATGTGACATCGTCTCCCAGACTCTGCATCTATAAAACAATCTGCCGCAGCGTCGCAGATCCTTAATGGCGGAGCAGTTTAGCAGAAACTCCATGATCCTCCGCTCAAGGAGAAGATGAATCTGCTTTGTTTCTCTGTTATTGATAAAGATCACACTAATAAGAAGGAAGGCGGGGGGGGGGAGATCTTTGTCTGGATCCCCCTCTAATGGTTTTTGTCTCCCGCCGTCTGGTAGCAGTCGCTCTGTAAGTGTCATTAGGATGCACGGGGAGTCGCTTCGCCTAAATATTGCGCAGGCTTCATTTAGCCCAGATGAAACCATGACTCACTGTGGACTCACAGAGCGAGTGAGTCACGTCGCAGCCCAAATCATTTCAGCTCGGCTGCTGAGTGAGTTATCCCAACAGCTACCGGCGCTGTGTTCCTGACGCCTCCGAAGCTATTAGTCCCGTTCGGGTGTATTATGCTAATTGGTCCTCTGTGATTCCAGTGTCGGACTGACTGTGAATTCAGTCGCTGCTTCTCTGAGGCTCATTAACCATGTGATCATTCTTGTCATGTGGAGACACGTCAACAAAAGACGTGTTGTGGATCTTTGTTTAAGTGAAGTTAAAACTCTCAGCGGCTCTGGGATCAAAATGACTTTCTTGTTTGTAGATGTGCACTAATCAGTGTTTTTAAGACTCATCAGGAGGAAATGAGACCTTGAGATGCTGAGTGTGTGAAGGACGTTTCCTAGCTTGATTTAAAGCTGCAGCATGCGACTGAGTTTCTTTCTGTTTCGTCACAGTGACTCTGAGGCTGAAGTTGAGTTTTATTCTGAAATTCTGAAACCTTTTGACTCGTATGAACTTAGAAACAGTGCAGCTCTGCTCTTTACTGGTTTTTCTTCCGATTTGTTGTTAACCATCGTCCAACTTTTTCCAGATTTCCATAAATGGCCTGAAATCTGCCGGAGTCAGACTCATAACTATGGAGTTATGGCCAATTAAATTTTTATCTTTCTGTAGTGCAGGCGATAAGTTAAAGGCTGTTTCTGTTTTATAATGAATCCAAGAAGTCGTGTGGTGAAAGGGACTCAGTTTCTAATTTGTTTCCACGGCTCCGTGTTCTGTCTGAAGAGTTTTGTTTGGCTGCAGTTTAAAGTTGGAGACGTACAAAGTGCAGAGCGTGAATCAGCTCGTTGGGAAGACACAGGTTTAATCTGTGAATCCAGGAAAGAGAAGGAAGAGGAAGTTCTCTGTCGTTCTGTTTCTCGGCTCATGACTAATCTTTTCACCAAATCTGATTAGAACGAGTGGGCTCAGTACTTTCTTGTGTCCTGTTGACAAGTTAAACAGATGGGACTGAAAACACCGCCGCCCTCGTCCAACACTTAAAGTCTGCAGAGAAACCTGAGATAACAAGCTACCAGCAGGTGGAAGAGCTGATTCTAAAGCCTTAAGGCTCGTTGATGCTGCTGATACGTACCACTAGAGGGCAGTGCAGGCTGAGAGTGGCGACGGTGGCGGACGTTGTGATCTTGTTCCTTTTAAGAAACCAGCTAAAGTAGCCACGTTATAAACGCTCGTCCAACTAATTTCTCTTTTCCTCTTTGTTTGAACTAGTGGCTCCACTGCCACCTACGATGTGCAGTGGTACTGCTCCGTGTGGTCTGGTCCATGTCTGAAAGAAGAAGACGTCCACAAATACAGACAAATAACGCAGGCTTTGGTCATAAGGCTTCATTTGTTTGCATATGTGTACTTAACACTGAGCGTATCGTAGGGTATCATAGGGTTTTGTCTCTCTGTTGGATGTTTTCCACAGTTTTTATTGCATATATTTATCGTGTATTACTACTTATTTATCTACTGTATTTATGTGAAGCACTTTGTGACTTTGATCTGAGAAAGGCGTCGTATTAAATAAACTTATTTTCTTAAATAATGAGCCCTTATAGAATCTAATCCACATCCAGATTTCCAACACGTGTGGAAAGTGATTTATTTTGACTGAAGCGGTGAGTTTGATTCCCATCTTATCTTCCAGGCAGAAAGAGTTTTAATTTAATACACGATCACACTCAGTGTTTCAGTGCAGGTTCATTATCTCCACTTTCACACATTTGTCTCATTATCTCATTTATATTTTGTTGGGGGAAATATTTCCTCTTCTCCAAACTGACGATGCTTCTCCCTCAATGAAGATGAACGGTGCCTCCTCCTGCTCCGTCCTCCGCTTGTTCTCAGCTCGGAGACATTCAGCCTGAGTTCAGCCAAGTTTGACTCATCAAACATTAAGCGGCAGAGTCGCTGCGACCAGCCAGCTGCTCTCACCGCTTGTTTTCTTTTTTTTTGGTGGAAAACTACCTGGCTTTGCTTCACGCTCCTCTGCCTCTGCAGAAATATGAGTTTTCTTAAACCTCCCCCTGGTGGTCATAACATGCCGTCTGCCCTTTGGAGCGTCTCTTGACCTTTAAGTCGGGACAGTTGTTCTCCTGCAGAGGAGGTCGGACTCTAACCGGAGGCGAAAGGCTGCTGAGAGGTTTAAACTGTGGTCGTCTGCCTGCGAGGGGAAGTCACAGCAGGAGGAAGAATCTCCATGTGGGGGGGGAGATTTCAACTTCACATGAAAACTCCATGTTCCAGGTTTAATCCTGTGTCAACTGGTCATTTATCTTTTCATATAAAACCAAGATCCTGGTATTTTTATATCTACAATCTAACAGAGCTGTTGGCTGCTGTCGATCAATGTCCACAACAGATCCTGCAGAGATTCATGTTTTCACCAGAAAGTTCAAAATGACTGATGATTGCAGCTGTTGATTGGTTATTTAGTTTGTTGTCTGTTTGATTAACTGGTTGAATGATTTAGTTACTTACTGGCTGAGTGGTTGGTTTGCTGGTTGGCTGGTTGTCTTACTGGCTGAGTGGTTGGTTTGCTGGTTGGCTGGTGGTCTTACTGGCTGAGTGGTTGGTTTGCTGGTTGGCTGGTTGTCTTACTGGCTGAGTGGTTGGTTTGCTGGTTGGCTGGTGGTCTTACTGGCTGAGTGGCTGGTTGGTTGGTTGGTTTGCTGGTTGGCTGGTTGGTTGGTGGTCTTACTGGCTGAGTGGTTGGTTGGCTGGCTGGTTGAACTAAAGACTGGTTGTCAATCAGCCTAATCGAGTCTTTGTCTTCCAACATGATTCACTTGTCTGAATGTTTTGAAGTAACTTTACTGATCCTGGTTCTAAAACACAAAACCCAGCACCTCTGAATAAAGACACCTAACGTACCTCAACCCCCCCGCCCTCCCCCCGATGATGTGCGATGGTACTTTAACGTGGACGTGCTTCAATCTCTCTGAAAGAAAACATTTATACAAGATGTGCATCAGCTAATGTCCCGATTTGCAGGAACCATAATGCTGCAGCGACTATAATGAGGAGAAATTTATAATGAACAAATCTTCAAAGTTAGAAAATGTTCATCCTGAGCATCTCTTCTTTCTCTGCTTTATCTGCTCACTGCAACGATTTATCATTTTTATGACTAAACTCCCTCAGTGTCCTGAGCTTTAACTTCCAGCTCGACAGCTCGACTACGCACAGCCGCTGTGTTTTTAAGATTGGAAAGAAAAGTGTTGTCGCTGAGCACAATGCCGTGCAATTATATTTATATTCTGCAGGAACATTCATTGTCAGAACAGTTTCAAGAGCAGGGCGAGAATAGACCATATAAACATGGTTCTTTTTAAGCGTCTGAACAAATAAACTGAAACCTCCAGCAAACATTTAAATCACCTCACTTTCCTGCAGACAAACTGAAGCTGTGTCCTCTGCAGTTTGTCCCCTGGTCTGTCTTCTGTGGCCCCTGGTCTGTCTTCTGTGGCCCCTGGTCTGTCTTCTGTGGCCCCTGGTCTGTCTTCTGTGGCCCCTGGTCTGTCTTCTGTGGCCCCTGATCTGTCTTCTGTGGCCCCTGGTCTGTCTTCTGTGACCTCTGGTCTGTCTTCTGTGGCCCCTGATCTGTCTTCTGTGGCCCCTGGTCTGTCTTCTGTGGCCCCTGGTCTGTCTTCTGTGACCTCTGGTCTGTCTTCTGTGGCCCCTGATCTGTCTTCTGTGGCCCCTGGTCTGTCTTCTGTGGCCCCTTGTCTGTCTTCTGTGGCCCCTGGTCTGTCTTCTGTGGCCCAGGGTCCTGGTCAATCCTGCTTGAAAGGAGAATGTTTAATAATGGACATGTTTTTACAAACTATTAATTTTATACTGCATATGTTGTAAATCTATATGTTATTGTCAGAGTCTTGGTCTGTATTTATTTCTATGTTCGTCCGAAACAAATCTCAATTTTAAAGACAACCATTGTCTGTGAATAAAGAGGATATATAGATATAGAGACTGCAGCCCTCAGTGAAGGTGTATAAAGAGGATGTATAGATATATATAGTGCAGCCCTCAGTGAAGGTGTATAAAGAGGATATATAGATATATAGATATATATAGTGCAGCCCTCAGTGAAGGTGTATAAAGAGGATATATAGATATATATAGTGCAGCCCTCAGTGAAGGTGTATAAAGAGGATATATAGATATATAGATATAGATAGTGCAGCCCTCAGTGAAGGTGTATAAAGAGGATGTAT
Organism: Hippoglossus hippoglossus; assembly: GCF_009819705.1. Lineage (NCBI taxonomy): Eukaryota > Metazoa > Chordata > Actinopteri > Pleuronectiformes > Pleuronectidae > Hippoglossus > Hippoglossus hippoglossus. The sequence continues at coordinate 845,501 of NC_047169.1, read as the reverse complement.
AGATATATAGATATAGATACTTCAGCCTCTCCGTGTGTGGCCTATTTAATCATCCCAGCCTCTTCTCCTCTGGAGTCTGAGACAAAGAGCAGTTTAAAGTTCATAAGTAGGTCAGCACACAGGAAAACAATGTTGTAGCCTGTCAGACGCTTCAGCAGATTTATGACAGTGGAGCCTGGAGTCCACAGCAGATCCTGGAGAGAGGTCAGGACATTATTTAACATCAGCTGCTGCTCTGTGCGTTTATATATGTGATCATCATTTATTCATGTTAATGTAGAAGTTGTTCCAGATCCTGAAGTCACAGTTTGAGCCTCTCAGATGTTTGTGTCCCAGTTTAATTTAAAAGAAGAAACCAAAGTTTGTCTACGTTAGTTTTTCTGCTCCGTGCTTCCATCCAATCTTCCACTTGTCTCACCCATCTCTCTCTCCCCCCCCCCCCCCCCCCCCCTCCAGCCTGCGAGCTCATGAACCAGGGCATCTTGGCGTTGGTGACGTCGACGGGCTGCGCGTCGGCCAGTGCTCTGCAGTCACTGACGGACGCCATGCACATCCCCCACCTGTACATCCAGAGGAACAGCGAGGGATCCCCACGGACCGCCTGCCACTTCAACCCGAGCCCCGGGGGGCAGCGCTACACGCTGGCAGCCCGGCCGCCGGTCCGCCTCAACGACGTCATGCTGACGCTGGTGGAGGAGCTGCGCTGGCAGAAGTTCATCGTGTTCTACGACGTCGAGTACGGTACGTGATCTGCACACCTGCTGCTGCTGAGCTCGTTGGAACAAACGGATTTTGTGGCCTTCACAGCTGAAGGTTGAAATTTGTTGTTGTGAACAAACACTTTTAATGGATGAAAAAAGATGCTGAGGTTCATTTGAACTGAGGTGGTTGGTTGTTGGTGTTTTACTGGACTAGAATTTCAGTTTTTAAATATGTGACAGAAAAATATTAATATATATATCATATAAGCATATATTACTTAAAATGAGACACATTCAGAAAACACATCACTTACATCACTCCATCGCTGCAGCTCCTCTTTTCAGCCTCTGTCTCAAACACTTGGTTTTAGATCCTGTCTCTTTAAGACCCCCCCCCCCTCCTGATAAAGCCCAGTCTCCTGTGATTGGTCGACCTCTCGAGTTCTGCTACGTGTTTCCTATTAACGGTGTGAACAAGGTTCAAGGTTCGTTTCCTCTCGTCCAGTGGGTGTGTCAGAGCTGTCGTCCAATCAGCAGCGACGTGTATATAAATGTACCCCTGACATTTCTTCAACTAGAATGAACCTTGTCAGCTGCCGTAGCTGCAACATGTTCAATGCAACTGTTTCCATAAAGGTTTTCTGATGTTTCGTGCAGCCACTAGAGAAGAGACACTGAACCAACATCCTCCTGGAGACGAAGGTTGAGGTTTGTGAGACTTTCTGAAACACGTCTTCTGGAGCAGGATGTTTTCACTGGGCTGAATGGGTCTAATTAGGAGGTTTACTCAGGTTAAAGTCCATGGAAATTAAATATTCCACATAAGAAACGAATGGATGAGAGAATTCAGACTGACAGGAATTAAAGAGGATTAGTGTCAACAGCAAAACAAGAGCTAGCAGATCATTAATGTTGGCTGATTAGATCCAGAGAGGAGGTTTGAGTTTTGTTTCGTGTGGATTAACAAACCAAATCTGTCCTCTGAGACAATTAAGTGTGAATGGAAAATGAACGAGGAGACTTTGTAATGTCAGGACGAGATAGAGGAGGGAGCGGTGTCGCTCCACTCAGGCTAAATAATCCACAACAAGTCTGTCAGGCTCCAATAACAGTCAAATAATAACAGGGAGAAGAAGTCGTGTGAGAATCTGCTTTGAACTAACAAACACGTGTTCTGAACCACAGGTTTTATTCGTTTTACTCCCTGCAGACGGGTTTATTCGCTCTCCTGCTCCTGTTATCACCTGTTGTCAGATGTCACATTAACTGTCCTCGGTTCGGTCCGTTCTTCACCTCCTGCAAACATTAACTATCAGAGCCTCCCACTCATACTTGTTCATATAAAACCTCCATAAGGTTTGATGCAGAACTTTAAAGGTATCGACCGAATCCCGATTAAATCAGTCGGTAAGAGAAGCTGAATCACTCGGTGAGAGAGAAAGTAGAACCTCTGCGTAGTGATGCAGGTGGACTACACACGTACACTGTGCACTGGTGTATCCACAGAGCCAATCACGCTACGATGATTTGATAAACTGAAGCCACGTTTCCCTCAACACGCGCAGCTAACGTTAGCAACGCACCAGAAGAAGAACACGTCTTGTTCACTGTCGGTTGTTTTATGTTCCTCTGACCTACTGCACCTGTTTTATCAATACTTGTTTCACTGCTGGAGGTGAAATCACATTATCTGGTGTTATAGACAGAGAAAAAGTACCGTTGGGCACCAATAACAAATTCTAGTTTGTTCACCTCTCCTGAGCTCGGTGATTCTTTCAGTTTCCTCGTTAAAATTCATTCTGCACCTTCAACCATCAGCCAATAACACGACTGGAAACAACGACGCAGCCGCCACAGCCCCGGAGGCACAGGGGAGACAACCTCAGCTGAGCTGTGATCAGATGAGCAGCTCACTGACTGAGAACATGAGGCTTCATCACTCTTAACGTGTTTATCCTGTGAAGCAGATTCATGTCGAACCAGGTCAGAAGCTTTTTCTACCATGAAGAGCAGAAGTAAAACACAAGAGAAAGTTTAAAACTTTAATATTTTAGTAATAAATATGGTTTCATATTCTGAACCTGAATAAAAAGCCTTTGAGCGTGATGTTTTGATTGGTTGAAGAAATGTGTCTCCTCCCTGTTGGGCGGTACAGCTCCAGCAGGAGGCGCTCAGGAGGTGACCACCTCAGTTATGGATGTGAAGGAGCAGCGGTTCCACTCTGAATCCCTTCGGACGGCTGGACTCCAAAATTAGTTTTCTCAGTTTTCTCCGACAGGCTGAGCCCAGACACCCGACGGAGAAAAGTTTGGACGCTTCTATTTTGCGATCTCCGTCACTCTTGGTCTCACTAACCATATTAAATGTTTGAGGGAGAGATGAAGGAAACGGGAGATCGATGGAGGAGGGGAAATGGAGAGGAGGAGGAGGAGGAGGAGGGGGAGGGTTCACAGCAGGAGAGCAGCAGAGGAGGATGATGTCTGAGATTATTAAAAGGCCATTAGGGAAGTTATAACCTTCATTGACCTTTATCGAGTTCTCTCCCCTTATATGATGATATTTGTAGCCCCCCCCCCCACCCACCTCACAACATGAACCCCCATCCTCCGCCCGTATTAATATCTTCCAAAGACGAAGCATCTGAATGTAAAGTCCTCAGACTAATGTATAGTGCTGCTCTCTTATTCTTGCTCTTGCAAATGAGGCTTTTAAGCCTTAGAAAATGTCCTCAAAATGCTAATGGCCGTGTGTATTTGTGTGTTAATGGTGTCGAGCCGCATCCTCCCGCAGATATATTACAGTCATTTTGTGCTGCGAGGCAGAAAACATCTTACTTATTGCCCTTTTAAAAAATGGAGCAAGAAAAGGTTGCGAGCGGGAGGTTTCGGGAGGATGGAGGAGTAAAGGAGGAGGGAGGTGATCCGACGTGCTCCTTTAATCATCATCACAGCAGAATGACAGACCCGGCCGGTCCGCACAAACTCGGCCAGACAGCCACAGCAAAAAGCCCATCTGCTCCTCGTGCCCCTCAACGATGAGCCTGTAATCTGAATAAATGGGCCTCCTGCTCGCCTCACACTTATAATGGCTCCGCTCGTCACGTGGGCGGAGGAGGAGGAGGAGGAGGAGGAGGAGGAGGCCGATGAAGATGAAGAGGGAAACATTTAGTGTTCTTCGAAACTTATTACTTAAATGTGTTTGTGGGTTTTTTCAGTCGACTCTGGAAGCGAAGATCTTTTCTTTTCTTCACTCGGTCGAACTCACTACATGTGTCAGTAGCTGCTGTTAGTTAAAAAGAGACTGATGTGTTTTACCTTCACAAACCAGAGTCACCGTCCGCTGGTTGTTTGCCTCTGACCAGCTGCAGGCTCCTCGTGACCTTTGACCTCTCACGTCCAATCAGTTCATCTTTGAGTCCAGTTGAATATTTGTTCCAAATGGATTCTCTCTCTCTCTCCCTCTCTCTCTCTCTCTCTCTCTCTCTCTCTCTCTCTCTCTCTCTCTCTCTCTCTCTCTCTCTCTCTCTCCCTCTCTCTCTCTCTCTCTCTCTGTCTGTCTCTCTCTCTCTCTCTCTCTCTCTCTCTCTCTCTCTCTCTCCCTCTCTCTCTCTCTCTCTCTCTCTCTCTCTCTCTCTCTCTCTCTCTCTCTCTCTCGAGGCTTTATTAAAATAACACGTTCACAAGGGAAATGAAAGGGTTTATGACTTTTGACCTTTGCTCATCAAAGGTGAATCAGTTAATCCCTGAGTAAGCACATTACAACAACACAACACAACCACAGCAGCCACACAACGGAAACACAACCACAGTGGAAGTGAGTTAATCAATGTGGTCAAGTGAGCCGTCGCTGCTTCAACTCTGATGCTTGTCTATTCGAGGTGTTACGGTACAGGGGGAGAAAAGGAAGAACACACCTGTACCGTAACACCTCGAACAGACAAGCATCAGATTCATGCGGCTGCTGACTCGGGCGCAGTAACTCGTTGTGATTCTCTTTTCACTGTGTTGTGTTTTCCATTACTTAAGAAATTCCCTCAAGAAATCGTGTTGAAAAGAATGAGACGTCTGATGTGAACTTTACAACATCAGAAGAATTATACTGACTTTACAAACATGGTCATTGAGACTAAACTTTGTTAAATTGTCTGATAGGCTGGACGTGTTGGCTCCTGCAGGTTTATCAGTTTCTGAGGGAACTTGAAAACACAGTGTGGCTGTTGTGGAGTCTGAACTCGGTGGGAGGTTTGACTCGGTGGGGGGTTTGACTCCTCTCCAGGTTTAACGCTCCGTCACAGCGAGAAGTCTCGACCTTCTGCTCTGAGAGAACGAGTGAAGCAGAGAAACTCGCTGCTGCTCTCAGGTTTGTTTTTAACACCAGGGAGATTCCACCTCTTACCTCTGGTGTTTCTCGACTCCCGGTCAAATAGTTTGTTATGAATTCCTCTGGGAAACATTCACACACGTAATTACAAAGGAGTTGGGAATAATTGTAAGAGGCTTGAATACTTTTCAGTTTTCTGGCTTTGAAAACGTTTGCATGACCGGACGTTGCAGCAGAGCTCCAGAGATGCCCCATCGGCTCTGATGTATTTGTTTGGAATCGCTTTCTTGGACTGTATCTTAATGAAATCACATTAGGCTCGATGGATTTTTGAGTGTAATCGATACGAGATGGTGGCAATTACAAAATAAGGATATAGACAGATGCAAGCATTTAGCCTCTTACTCTTATCCAGAATGATTTAGAGTAAGTGCATCAGCAGCTGCAGGGCCAGCGTCTGAATCCCTTTAATAACCAGGCAGGGGACAGAAGGACCGGTGGACAACAATGATTCTGCAGCATCGCGTCCTTGGAGCATTAATGCTTCTGTGCAGCCGACAGATTCAGATGACTCGGACCGAACCTCTTCCTTTGTTGCGTCCTCCTTTGCGTCCCGTCCACCTCTGCTGCTTCCGCCCGGAGCGTTTGACCTTAGCTTAGTGAAGCTCGGAGCCATGTTGAGGATTTAAACTCCCAACAGAAACATTGAACTGGATCTCAGCAGCATAACCTTTATTCAAAGAGTCGGCTTTAGCTTTGTGAAGTATGAAGTCCTGCAGCTTCACAGGTTGTAGAGACAGGATGTAGAACTGAATCCTACTGATGATCCCTGACTCTCTGACTGAAGGAGGGATGATCAGAGCTTGTTCTCTCCATCACACTCTGATTATCTCCCTCAGTGTCGAACCTCTCACTTCTCACTTCTGTTGGTTTGAATCAGCCTGACTGAGACGGAGGTTTGGGACTGATGAGGATACAGAATTAGGGAGTAAACAAATTCTGATGCCGAATATGGGGTGGAAGGATTTTCCATAATTTTGAATTCTGTTCGACTCATCTTCAGACCTCTGTAATCACGGCCCTGACTTTCCTCAGACTGTGCATCGCTGCAGCTCCTCTCTTCAGCCTCTGTCTGAAACACCTGGTTTTACACCTCCTCTCACTTCCCCTGAGCAGAGTCAGTGAGGTGCATGAGGCCTGAAGCTCAGTCCAGGATGTGATGGATGAATTCCCAGTTAGACACTTTCTCTTGAGGCCTTTCAAATGGTTTAAAGTTACTGTTGCTGCTGTTGAGGCTCCACAGGACCAATCGACACGCTGCAGCCGGCGGCCATGTTGGGAGGCCGGCGCTAAATTGAAGTTTGCTTGACCATGGAAAGAAAAGTTAACAAATCCGTCTCACCTCCAGGTGCAAGCTTTCAGCTTAACATCAGGAAAACCAGGGAGCAGGAAGTGGACTTCAGACTTCACAGCCACGAGCCTCAGAGCACCTGAGAGGCTCCTTTGTGCCATCAGCCATCAGCTCTGAAGGTGTGAACCAGTATCAGATGATCTGAAATGACCTGCAGATCTTTGTATTAGTGACTCACAGTGGTCCTCACACAGATAGAAGTATGAGTACAAACACACAGGATTGATTCCTGCCTTCTATCAATATGGCCGCCATGGTGCGTGTGTCCGCTGGGCGTGACGCAGCAGCTCAGCCACATCAAAGCTGCAGACTCCAAATCTCACGCCGGCCGAGCGCCGGCCGAACGCCGCGCCCACCGCCGGACGCATGGATGGACAGCCGCGCTGCAGTGCGCTCTGGGAAACTGTGTTTTCATCAACACCCAATCAGAGGCAGCTGTCAGGCGGAACAGAAGAGCGTCCTGGGAAAAAACGCCGATAAAGACGTTGACACAGAGAGTGTGTGTGTGTGTGTGTGTGTGTGTGTGTGTGTGTGTGTGTGTGTGTGTATTTAGTGTGTATGTGGTGAGTAAACAAACACACACACCGGCTGAACATGTTTCCTCTCTCTCTGCCTATCTGCCTGTAACACACACCCCCACTGTGGCTAATAAAATGTGGTGTGTGTCCGTGAAAACCACTTTATGAGGACCCACACACACACACACACACACACACACACACACCCACCCACCCACACACACACTCACACTCTCACACTGTGTCCTAACCTGACCTTGTCAAAGTGAGAGGGAGGAAAAAGGAGCACGAGCTCGTTGTGGAATCATCAGTCTCTGTTATTAAAGCGACTTCGTGCACGAGAAACTAAAACAACTCGTTCGTCTGAATCTCACGACTCATGAGACAGACCTGTGCAGGAGGTAGAGTGGGTCGTCCACCAACCAGAGGGTTAGTGGTTCGATCCCCCGCTCCTCCTCTCTGCGTGCCCAAGTGTATTTGTAGTTAGACTTGATGGTTTGAGGTATCAAGGTCCTGCTGACTCATGTGCTCGACCAATCAGGAGTCAGTCTCAGCTGTCAATCATCACGTCTCAGCCTGTTTTTATATCATCAAATAACTGATTCAGTGACATGTTACACAATAGTTTGTTTTCAAGATGAGTTGAGGTTCATCATCAGTTTATTATCGTAAATTATAACGTTTTATTTCAGCTTTTCCAGACCTATACTGCAGCCAGCCACCAGGGGGCGGGTGCAAGGATTTGGCTGTACTTTGGGAGCCGACATGTGGAGATTTTGTTTCTTCAAATAATCAAAGGAAATATATTAGTTTGGCCTCTTCAGAGTAAAGTATAAATATCTACATCCTTCAAAGCGTCTGAGACAAAGTGTTCCTGCAGCTCTGATCGTAACCGGAGCCGAACAGTGAACACGAGCAGTCGCTGTGTTTCCTCTCGGCTGATTTCAAAGCAGCGATATCTCGTGTTTCCACTCCGCCGCTGCTCTGACTGAACCATACTGTGCACTTCTGTTGACATTCTATAAATGTTTCATCACTGACGGGACTGATCTCGTGAACGAGAGCTCTCGAGCGGTGCGATCGCTATCCGGCAGCGATCGGCAGAAGAGAACGAGATTCAAACGACGATGATTAAAATATGAAATGTTAGAACAACAAGTCTCGGGGAGGAGAGAGGAGAAAAGGAGTGAACGAGAGGGAGGTGAAAAGGGGCCGAGGAGGAGAAAAGAGGTGGATGAGCTCCAGACGGACTGGAAGAGAGAGGAAAGCTGTGCCTGAGGCTCGTGGCTGCTAGGAGCTCGTTTGCATTCTCAATGTGTTCTGGGTTAAACGTGTGTTTGTGTTGTTCCACTCGCTGCTTTCATCCTCACGTGAACTTGTGCCTGAACACTGAGGATTTAAAGGGCCAACACTTTGAGTATCAGGGTGTAGTTAACGCTGCGGCGTCTGAGACCTGGGAGGAGCTTCGTGGGTTCTGGGAGGAGCGTCGTGGGTTCTGGGAGGAGCTTCGTGGGTTCTGGGAGGAGCGTTGTGGGTTCTGGGAGGAGCTTCGTGGGTTCTGGGAGGGGCTTCGTGGGTTCTGGGAGGAGCTTCGGGGGTTCTGAGAGGAGCGTCGTGGGTTCTGGGAGGAGCTTCGGGGGTTCTGAGAGGAGCTTCGGGGGTTTCTGGAAAACGTTTGGATGTAAACAAAGATCCTTTAGAGGGAGTCGTTCTTCGTCCAATCAAATCTGTCTCTGTGTGTTTGTGATGTAAACATGTTAAATTATTACCATCAGATTATGATGTTTTCTGCAGGAAACGTCTTTGGAATTTATTGGTAAATCAGCGTCAAGCATTTTCTGTCAGACTACAAATTTAAAATCAAAGAAATTCAGATTGAGAATCTCTGTGAATCTCAATAGAAAAAGACTGAACACTTTTTCTTGACTAAAAATTGTAGAAATATTGGAAAGAGCCTAAAACGAGTTTTTGAACATGGATAAAGTCATGAATCCACAGAATCCTTTGAAAAATGATTTGTAACCAGGTCTGTCAGTCATTCACCTTTTCCACTTTTTAATGACTAATTCAGTCCAAAGTCACCTCAGCAGCTCCTGTAGGTCTCAGAGGTTTAAAACCTTTCATGTAGTAAAAAGTTAATTCTTTTAATAACCTGGTTTCTGCTCATCATCCCTCAAACAGCGTTCTTCATCCCAACCTCAAAAACGTCTCCTGTTCGGAGCAGCATGTCAATTTTCTCCTGTTAATCCTCCAAACTGTCAATTAATTTACTCGATGGATGCGGGAAATGAATTCATCTTATTTTCAGATTAGTGGAATCTTGGCTGCTTCTCAGGAGCAAAAGCAAAGATCAATCACAGGAGAAGGATTCTGGGTAAAGAGGTGAGGAGGGAAACTGAAGAGACGAAGAAAAGGAATTAAAGCCTCGTCTCCGATGTGGTTTCTACTGGTGCTGCTGAATTTAGTCCATACAAGTAAGATGTGTGAAGAAAGAGGATTCAGATCCTGTTAGTGAGACTCGGACCTGAGAGAGAACTCAACCCTTCAGACCAGTTATCAGTGTCTTACACAGATAAACAGTTTGTGTCAGTTTGATGTTTTAGTGGAATTTATCATATTTATCTTGAAGAAAATGTCCTGATATAAAAAGCTCAGAGCTGTAAGTTGATGATCTTCACACGGAGCTGCAGGTGAAGTTGTGTCGGATCTTTTCTTCGTCTTCTCTTTAGTTTAACGTCCGTTGTGTAGATGTTTGACGTCCTGCTGTCCATGTTGTCGTCATGTTTTAATAAGGTTCTGTGGTCCTGTGAGTTGGATTCATGTTGAGCGACACCTGCTGCCTCCGCCGATGTCCTCGCTCTCGCTCTGATGTCTGTGTTAAGGTCTCCTCTAATTGGCTGCTGATGAGTCGCAGGAAGAAAGGCGAGGTCTCGGGGGGGTGTTCCTCTGGGATGGCACCAGGCGCTTTGATTCAAAATGCAGTGAAATGTGTGTTTTGTTCAGGCCTGTTGACGAGCTCCTCTTCATACATGTAGCTCCACACGTGTGAGGATCGTCTCCTTCATTCCACTGGAATCTTTAATGTTGTGGAGACAGTTCTTCACATTTCTGTATTTCTGCTAAATCAGAATGATGAAGCAATAAAAACATGGAAAATACATTGAAGTAAATCAGCAGGATGAGATTGGGGTCAAGGAGAAAACGCTTCATGAGAAATCTGTGGATTAAAGATGTGATTTTATTTGAATGTGTTCACGGATTCAGAGTTCGGACACGTTCAGGTGCGTTATTATCTGTCTCTGTTGCTATGGTTACACCGGACGTCCACAGGTTCCCAGCCTCTGAATCAGAGACTTGTGTAAACTGGTCTCGTTTTACTTTGAAAACTCTTGGTTTGTGTTTTAGTCTGAACAGGAAGACGTTCTCTTCCTGATTGGTTCTTATCGGTCACATGACTCGACCACCAGCGTCGCTAACACTCGACGGTAGCCAGGCTGTGAGAGGCTCTTATTTACTCCAACTTGTTGTCTGGAATAATAAATCAAAGTAGATGATTCAGATGAAACAAACCGATAAATCAATTTCCCAAAGTGCATTTTTCAGGTCTTTGAGGAAAAGGAAACGAGGCCTTGAGAGAACTGGAGCCTTTCAAAGAAGTTTCCATTCACACAGAGTCTCTGTCCACGGTCCACTTCATGTCTCGGAGAAAAGCTCTTCATGGACGTTTCATCGCTGCAGCAGATATTTTTCTATCAGTTTCACCTTGTTTTTTTTTAGACTTGATGAGATAAAGGTAAAGAGATAAAAGAGTAAGTGTCCTTTGAAGGCATGAAAAGAGAGAATTCATCCATGAGCCGAACCCCCGGCTGCTGATGTTCCCTTTAGCCCACATTCTAAAAAATATCTGATTATTTCTGTCAATTAGCTGAAAATGAATCGTTTAAATATCCAGGTCCAGACATTAGTCTTATTCTGGGACCTTCAACCTCAGTGAAAGGAGTCTTCAGTTTGAAACACGAGAGCAAACATCACAGACCAACCAGGACTCAGACGTGTGGTTGAAGGTTCCAGTGAAGCTGGAGTTAAACGTTCTGTACGATCACAGCTGAACGTCTCCGTCATCTCACAAGCGATTCTTCTTGGAAACAGAACAAAGGAGCTCTTCCTGAGCTTTTGAGCAGCACTTTAGAGCTCTGTTGATTCAACCCTCAACCCGGCCTCTGTTTGACCTCTGACCTCCCTGTGGCGGCGACGACACAGTTTTACAAACCTCAACGAAGCTTCACCCGTTTGAGTTCTGAGGCGATCCTCTTCTACGTGAGCAGACGCCGCTGCCTGACGACGCGACGCAGATTCAGAGAGACAGGATGACGACAGCGACCAGGAATAGAGGGAGGAAGCAGACGGAGACGTGGCAGGATGTGCTTTCACGCTTCATCTCTTCCTCCTCCTATCGCTCCTTATTTATTCAGTGACAGTGGCTCCGTCCACAGACGGGAAACCTCAGCTTGGACTCTGCTGCAGTGAAACAGTGAACTCTCTGCAACCCTCAGGCAGATTAAGGTAGAAATCAGTGTGATTGGTTTTAGTTTAGAGAAACATGGCGTCACTTTGGCGTCTTTTCTGAGCCACAGACAACAGCTGATTGGCTGCCGGAGCGACTTCCTGCCTCTGAGGACGAGTTTCTGCTCAGCGTCGCTGCGAGAGAGACGAAGGGCAACGACAAACTAAAACCACTCTCATTAAAAGGAAAATCAAATCATGGTGAAACCAGCGGCTGGTTCGTCACAGCTGTTCAATCTTTAACGTAAATAAAGACGGCGACAGACAAGAAGCCGGAACGTCTCAGACGCTGCCATTTTGTGTCTGTGACGTCATTTGTGACGTCACAGACATTGTGTCTGAGCAGAAAGATCCTGAAAGTGAAAGGTCTGAAGGTCTGAAACAAACAAGGTGTGAAAGTGTTCAACAGGTTGAAGACACTGGTTTGTCCCACTTTGCTCTTCTGCACGTCTCATGTATTTAAATGTGTTCGAGTAAATCGTCAGGTGTTGAATTAAACTTACAGAAAGACGAGCGGTGGTGTGTGTGTGTGTGTGTGTGTGTCTGTGTGTGTGTGTGTGTGTGTGTGTGTGTGTGTGTGTGTGTGTGTGTGTGTGTGTGTCTGTGTGTGTGTGTGTGTGTGTGGGGTGGGGGTGGGGGGATCGATGTTCATTACCTGGCATCAGTTTGTGAAGACGAGCCGGGAGGTCTCAGTGGCGTTCAGACGAGCGTGCATGTGGGACGAGCGTGCATGTGGGACAGGAAGCGTCACACTCGGCTCCCGTGAGCCCGTTAAACATTCACATGCTAATTTATGTAGAGTTCGACCGAGTGCTCGTAATGAAGACGAATGTAGAAGCTTGACAATACAGTGGAGTGGAGACACACACACACACACACACACACACACACACACACACACACTGTCACCCAGCTCATCACATTATAAAGAACAATGGAACAAACACACAACGCTGGGTTCAGACTCTCAGGTGAAGCTGACGCTGCCGTCACCTCTGATTTCTTCTTCCTCTTGTGAAGCCGCCTGGGATCAGCAGAGCTTCAGGTTCGGGTCGGGCTCGGTTTCTCTCTGCTGGGTCAGAACAGAGGAGTTGAAACTCCAGGTAAATCCAGAGGTGAAGTTACTGAGCTTCAGCCTCAGGTGAGTCTTCGCTCGCTCTGGTCCCGTGTGCAGCTCGTCTTTTAAGACGTCTCCGCGCTGTGGCCTCGCTCACAGGGAGTTTATTACGTTTTCCAAACTTTGGCACATTTGGTGACATCTGATCTGAGACTTGTCTGAAGAATCGGTCTGTGGACGATCACCTGATGATCGTGGTGATGAAAAGTGTAATTGCAGCTGTTTCTCCTCCCGAGTGTTGGCGGCTCGTAGAGCGACAGCGGCTTCTTCAGTGATAATGGCGACTGAAGTGACTCTGGATTTGCCGAAATCGTTTTTTCCTGTCACATTAAAGTGACAGAAAGGAAATTGCTTGTCGAAGTGCAAATACTTGCGTTCATGCATAATTTATAACGCGGTCGTGTTGTGGTGCGTTTCTCTGGTTCCTGATCCGAGCAGATTTGAAATGATCTGAGCTCGTTCATCTCTCAAATGAACCAAGTCTTTGTCTGATTGTTACGTTCTGGACTTCAGGTGCATCAGCTACTAAATACAAATATTCAACGTCGAGTCAAGTCAATGATGTAAAGATAAGATGAATCTCAGGTTTACAGGCGGCCTGTGAAGTTTATATATAATAAATAATATTGGTTTGATATTTTCTCCTTTTTTTAAGTTCAGTTCAGGTTCCAGCTGGAAACTTTTGCAGAATGTTTCAGTTTCTGAGCTTCATCTAAAGAAATGTCGACTGGAACTCTTCCAAACTTCCAACGATTGTTAAAGTTTTCAAAATCTTCAGAGGCCGAGTTCACAGGCAGGTTTTCAGCTCCCAGCTTCATCTGTAGATCTTTAGATTTCCAAACCTTCTGCATCCGTAACAATTCTAACAACTTCTAACTGACTAGACAAGTTTCTGCATCAGCTGAACAACACGGGAGCCTCAACTTTGTAAAGAATTTAAGGCCTCCTTATCATCGGGTGTTACAGATATAAAACTGTGTGTCATCTGCGTAACAAAGACATTTACACCATGATCCAGAACAGCCAGAAGCACATCCAGAGAAACAGAAGCGAACCAAGTATGAAACCCTGAGGGACCCCAAAGAGAGAGAGTCACATTCTCTGAAACACGTTTAAAGAAAGTGTTGCTGGTGTTGTTTAAAGTGGATGGAGACGTGTGTCGTGATCGTTAGTTTCAGACTCTGATCAAGAAGAACTTGGATTGAAACATTTTGGTTGTTGTTTATGACTGATGGTTTTTTGTGCTTCAAGAAATCTGGATGAATTTTCTTAACTTCGAGCTCAGTCTTCATTTCCTGAGAGACTCTGAACGAGTTGTTCACTGTGTCAAACTCATTTTGTAAAACACTGTCGTCGTCTTGTTTTATTAGAATAAAGAGACAGAATCAGTTCTTCTGCTCTTGTCTGAGTCTTATCTCTTCACACAGTGACTCTATTGTTCCTCGATGCTCAGCGATTGGTCGTAACGTGGAGGCGGAGTGAATCTGATCTGTGCCGATGCTTCACGCCTCCGAGGAGCAGATTCAAGGTTTGTGTTCGCATCACAGATGCGAGTTTGAAGCGTATTGAGCTGAAGGCTGAGAGGGAAGTCGACGGGGGAGAGGAGCTGCTCGGCTGTTTTTCGTACGATGTTGGCTCTAAATAATTCAGCCACGTTGAAACAAACATGGAGATTTCTCCTCCACGGGACTGGACCATATGATGATGTATCATACTGTAAGCTGAGATGATGAAAATGCAAGATGTGGCCTAATATCTGTGGTTGTGTTGGAGCGTAGCGAGCAGTCGTATGAATCATTAAACAGGACTATTTGATTTATATACTTGATTGTGCAGAAGGTGTTTAATTCCCTGGATTAACTGAAGAGCTGCTCCAGCAACAGACTCAACAAACCAGTAAATAGTCTCATCCATCAGGTTTATTTCTCACCTCAACAAAAAGAAAACGCTCCTGTTTGATCTGGATTTTTCCGATGAGCCTCTGAAGTTTGTTCTAGAGATCGTTCTTCCGTCTGAACTCCAGAGAAACTCATGGAATGTTCCATTTATATTCTCGTTCATGTTTTAATCAACATTACGTTGCTGTTTACATCCAAACCCAGAAACCGTCACTGATTGGTCAGGCTCCTGTCACATGACCTCCTTCAGGAAGACACGACGACAATGACGCAGCTAAGAACAAAGTGCTTCCTGTTTACGCCCAGTGCACATGAGTGGTCATGTGATATGTGTTTCCAGGCGTGTTATTATAACCAGTTTGTAATGGTTGTAGATGGATGAAGCCTCAGATCAGAGCCACATGTTCCACGTATGAGCTTGTTCATGCTCAGACAATCAGAACTTCCTGTTTACATCGTCTGTGTCTGAGCTTCGGATGTTTCCTGTTTCAGAGAATCCGATCACTTCCTCCCCGGCAGCTCGTCGCTGCACTGATGCGAACAGCAGATCTCAGACTGGAGCTGATGAAGGCTTCTGCCTCGCTTCAGTTCTCTTGTGTAAAGAGGAGTGAACATAAAGTTAAAAAGCTGAACAGAATACAGAATAACCAATCAATGGAGACAAATCACTCCGGTTACTGTCCATTAGCTCAGCAGCAGCAGGAGGAGCTCGGGGGTGTGGTTTCTCCCAGGAGGCCTCGCTGCTGCCGACCCACAATCCTCCATCACGGAGCCGGTGGCGAGGACGCTTTATTTAACAAATGTGGAGAAACGTCTGCACAAGTATTTTAGAATTTATTCATATCAGAGGATGATAGAAAATAATACAAGTCATGTATGTCTCCTCCATGTTAGCAGACGGGAATCACTTTCCTCAGAAAACTAACCGAGCCTTCCTCGAACCGACTTCATCTTCTTCTGGGTTCGACTCCACGCTCGTCTTCATCTTCTTCATCCTCCATGGTTTGAATTCACGGCTGCAGTTCTTCGTCGTTTCACCTCCACCTCACAGCAATGTAAATACAGTAACCCCCCCCCCCCCAGAGGAGAGCGTGATTACCAGCAGCTCACACGTATCCCACGGCCCACGCAGCCAGTGGAGGTAATACGTCTTAATATCATTTAATAAATGTATTCAGCAGATATCTGGAGAGCACATTAGAATGAAATTGCTTCTATTTAACATGGTTAGTCCGTCCCGGCTGCTTATCATCTGCATACTGGAGACACAGACATTGATCACGGTTAGTTGAGATAAATGGTTAGTTCAGGAACGTCTTCACCGCCATGAAGGACCCGGAGAAGACGAGAGGATCCAACGAGGCCTCGTACGTTAGGTTTCATCACAGAGACGACGCCGCTCGGAGGAAACATGATGAGTGAGCGGTCGTAGCTTTAATAAACCACCCGTTGGTGCCTGGGACGAGAAAACTCTCATAATAAATAATAACACAGCTTCTATTTGCTGATTTGGTCCAAGACAAACAGAAAAACTACGAAAGTTCTCGACTTTAAACTAGTGAAAAAATATGTTTTCTCAAATACATCAGCAACAAGACTGGATTAAAGAGAATTATCATAATATTATTTGAATATTGTCATATAATAAATCTATGTGAATACATTGAACAATCAGCAGTTTAATGTGACAGTTTGCTTCAATTTCCCCCAAAGGAAAAATAAAAGAAGCTGAACGAAGAAATAAAAACGTCATTAGTTAATGAAACAGTTTAGAAAATATTTGATGGCGTTGACCTTTAATTTAAGGTTAAGTTTTACGACCGATCTGTGATCAGTTCAGGAAGCAGCATCCAGCAAAGTTCACGTGGTTAATTAGGCTGAAGTGACGCTCGGCGTGTGAATGTGGCGCCGGTGAGATAAAACCAGGAAAGATCATCGAACGTAAATCTGTCACAAAACAAAGGAACCATTTTTGTTGATTTCCTGCAGCTTCGATGATTTGAAGACGCAACTTCACACACACACACGCACACACACACGGACAAACATGGACACACACACACACACCCACACGGACAAACATGGACACACACACACACACACACACACACACACGGACACAGTGTCATGTTTTCCTTCATTCACAAACATTATTTGAGCTTTGATGTGTGAAGTCGAGTTTCTTGTGTAGAGAAGCGTCTGTTTCCCGGCTGCAGTGCATGATGGGAGATGCCCGTGGCGAAGCTGCGTTCAGCCGCTCGCACACAGTCGCAGTGTGAAAGGAGCTAATAATGATGTTTATTAACAATCCTCTGCAGCGCCGGGCGCACTTCATCTTCCTCTGCCCCCACCTGACACACAAATAACACACACACAAGTTTTCACCTTGCTCATGATGCTGCAGCGGCGTGCTCACACACACACACACACACATACACACACACACACACACACACACACACACACACACACACACACACACACACACACACACACACACACACACACACACACACACACACACACACACTCACACTCTCTCACTCTGCTGCATCTAAAGCAGATTTATACAGTGTCGCTGTGAAGCTGCTATAAACTCAGACTCTGTTAACACCCACAGTAAATAAATACATCCAAACCTCACACACAGACACACACACACACACACACACACACACACACACACACACACACACACACACACACACACACACACACACACACACACACACAGATCTCTGCAGTGAGTGGGTTCTTCAGCTCAGCAGATGGCGTGTTGCTCCGCTGGTCAGTTGTTTGGTTAATGAGCTGGTCGGCGTCCGTCAGGCTGCAGGTTCCTTTGCTCTGAACATAAAATTCACTGGAGGCGAATGGAAACAGATTTTTCTCTTCGCTCTTCACCTTATTTCCAGGAAGTTTATATTTTGTGTCTAAGTCCTGAAGCGTTTATGTGGGAAACATCATGTTCAGCTCACGAGGCCTTTGGACAAGTGATAATTATGAAGAGGACTCAGGTTCACTTGGTTCATTGGTACAGATATTCAGCCTGTGTTTGATTAAACATCAGGACTCATCAGGACTCATCTGGACTCGCACGGCCTCGCACGGCGTCGCACGGCCTCGCACGGCCTCGCACGGCGTCGCACGGCCTCGCACGGCCTCGCACGGCGTCGCACGGCCTCGCACGGCCTCGCACGGCCTCGCACGGCCTCGCACGGCCTCGCACGGCCTCGCTCGGCCTCGCACGGCGTCGCACGGCCTCGCACGGCCTCGCACGGCGTCGCACGGCGTCGCACGGCCTCGCACGGCCTCGCACGGCGTCGCACGGCCTCGCACGGCCTCGCACGGCCTCGCACGGCGTCGCACGGCCTCGCACGGCCTCGCACGGCGTCGCATGGCCTCGCACGGCGTCCACGCCAGCTGCAGCTGGAATCAGACGAATCAGGAAGGATCCGCTGTCATCAGCTGCTCATCAGGACGGGGGGGGGGGGGGGACAGATTCTGGTTAATGAGTTTGTCCTGTGGTCGGATCTCAGGTCGTGTTGAGGCTGATTAATCATTTGATTGGTCCGTGGTGTTGGTTGGTCAGTTCATCAGGTGGCGTCGAACCCACAGAGAAGAAGAGGAACCAGAGGATCCGGCTCCGTGCCTCAGCTCCTGCATCACTAAGTGAAGCAGGCTTCTGCTCTTTTTACAGTTTATTCATGAACTCAGCTCAGATTCTCTCATTTCAAACGTCTCCGTCGATCAGCGTCAAACTTCTCGCCCGGCGCCGCCCTCTGACCTTCTGCCTTGAAACCCAACATCTCCACGTGTACGTTTGAGATCATCGAGTCCATCTGGACATTCGTGTTTTTCTCATTTAGAATATTTCCACTTTCCTTTTCCTGCACTCACTCGTCACTTGTCAGGAAATCAGACGCAAATCTTCTTAATCCAATCAGAGCAGCTCGAGTGAGTAGAAGCTTCAAACGTCTGTTTCAGGTCTGAAATCTAAAAAGAGAAAAGAGTTCATCAGAAAGTCAGAAATCTTTGAAGTACATAGTAAAGTAAAGTAATGAATTAGTATTCAAATGTAAAGAGATTCTTCAATAGGTTTTTGAGATGTAAATTAAATCATATGACTGTTCTTTGATTAACTTATTATTATTATACATTTTTTCACTTTCTTTAACATTGTGAGACTAATTTCATCATTTTCACAGATTTCTCAGGAAATAGTTCATGGCTCGTGTAATAAACACATGTTTAGTAAACTGATATTCACGAGTCTGTGTGATCGGTGCAGCTTGATGAAGCAGATACGTGAGGTTCTAGTTTCCTGTGGATCCTGACGTATCTTCAGATCTCAGGATATTGAAGAAGTCTGTTTTTCACGGGTTTTATTGTGTTTCCTTTCTGCTGAAAACACATTGAGCTGAAGTTCAATCAACTGTTTCTTCCCTGTCTAGTTTTTGTTGATTAATTTCACAACAACAACCCTCGTCCCCCCCGACGCTGCCGGGCTCGAACACGCTCGTCTATCACGTTGTTTTTACAGCGTCATTATTCCGCAGTGGTTCGAGCTGCGCTTCTGTCACGTCCCTGTTTGTTTCTGTTCATAAACCAACACTGAAAACTGCAGAACATTCACAGTGTCAGCTCCTTCGTCCTAGAGTCCTATTGGCTGCAGGGGGGGGGGTTATGATATTTGATTCTTCACAGAGACCCACAGTATCTATAATCAAAATACTGTTATCGACTGTTATTGTAGAATTTACAGGCAAAAGTGAAACAAGTCAAACTTTAAATTAAATTTTCATCATTTCAATCAAGAGAAAGTGAGTCTCAGTCTCAGCTGTCAATCATGACGTTGAAATGTTTATTTCTTTATGTCTACTTTGATGTGTTTATTTGTTTGGTCCATGTCCCATCTGCTAACATGGAGGAGGCGGGGCTATGAGCTCTACTCCAGTCAGTCACCAGGGGGCGAAGCAGATGTTTTGGCTTCACGTTCAGGACCTAATTAGAGTCCCATGTTCTCCAGATGTTCATCACAGGATTTGTGTGATTCTCTGTGGTAGTAAACACAGGAACATGGTGGAACCACAGCTCTGCTCACGGATCAGGTTCCTCTCTGGGTTTGAATCCCTCCTCGTCTCATTTAGTAAACACAGGAACATGGTGGAACCACAGCTCTGCTCACAGGTTCGGTTCCTCTCTGGGTTTGAATCCCTCCTCGTCTCATTTAGTAAACACAGGAACATGGTGGAACCACAGCTCTGCACACGGGTCCGGTTCCTCTCTGGGTTTGAATCCCTCCTCGTCTCATTTAGTAAACACAGGAACATGGTGGAACCACAGCTCTGCTCACGGATCAGGTTCCTCTCTGGGTTTGAATCCCTCCTCGTCTCATTTAGTAAACACAGGAACATGGTGGAACCACAGCTCTGCTCACGGATCAGGTTCCTCTCTGGGTTTGAATCCCTCCTCGTCTCATTTAGTAAACACAGGAACATGGTGGAACCACAGCTCTGCTCACAGGTTCGGTTCCTCTCTGGGTTTGAATCCCTCCTCGTCTCATTTAGTAAACACAGGAACATGGTGGAACAACAGCTCTGCACACGGGTCCGGTTCCTCTCTGGGTTTGAATCCCTCCTCGTCTCATTTAGTAAACACAGGAACATGGTGGAACCACAGCTCTGCTCACGGATCAGGTTCCTCTCAGGGTTTGAATCCCTCCTCATCTCATTTAGTAAACACAGGAACATGGTGGAACCACAGCTCTGCACACGGGTCCGGTTCCTCTCTGGGTTTGAATCCCTCCTCGTCTCATTTAGTAAACACAGGAACATGGTGGAACCACAGCTCTGCACACGGGTCCGGTTCCTCTCTGGGTTTGAATCCCTCCTCATCTCATTTGGCAGGAAACAAACAGATCGATGAGGAGCCTCAGGTTTTCCTTGAAGAGATAAGAATGTTTTGAAGTGCACAGAAAATGGCTTCAGGATTTTCTAAGGGAGGAGGGGCCGTCTGTCGAGTTGTCTTTTTTATTGATCATCTTTTTTAAACACGACGTCCGGCAGCCAATTATAATGCAGCTTTCAACCAATCTTCATCATCGTCATTAGCAGCAGCTCGTCTTCACCCCACATGGCGAGTCATGATGAGTCATCATCTTCTAACACTTATTTATTATTATGATAGAAAACTCAGTTATATCTTCACACTCTAAATACGTCGACGCCTTTAAAGGTTCAAATGAAAAACATCGTCTCCCGATCGTCCTACAGGTTTAATCAATCACTGTAGATATCGAAGATCAATCACTGTAAACAAAGATGGACGACACGTCTCTAATTCTTCTCACTGTACAAACATGAAGCCAAACTCTGTCTTCTTCAATTCAATTTCATTTGTAAAGAACCAAATCATCATTTGCATCATCTCAAGGCTCTTTAGACGTCACAGCTACAGACTGTAAATAAACTTCTCATTTGGTCCATGTCCCGTCTGCTAACATGGAGGAAACATTTTAAAATAAACTCTGATTCTGAATAAATCTGCTGCTGTGAAAGTTGGACGTCTCCAGTGTGAGAGGAAGGTCAATGAAAAGTAAAATGTCAGTCGAGTCCAGTCGCTGGTTCTTGACATTCAAAGATCAAATCCACACCGTGTGGTCCGGCTGAGTGTTCCCGCTGGGCCCCGGTACGTCTGGACAGTGTCTACATACAGTCAATCTACACCAAACTCAATCCTCCTCTTCCTCCTCTTCCTCAACACACTCAGCACTTGATGGTTGTGTCTGCGCCGACATGGACGCAGACGCTGAGGTCTTATCAACGCGGTCCCAGAAGAGACAGGAAGCTCCACACGAGTTCATTACTCAGGAAAGTTCGTCTGAAATGTCAAGCAGCTAATAAAAGCTCGACGGGAGAATCCACCATGTAACCAAAAGGTCACGGGTTTGACCCCTGACAGTACCAGCGGGTCGTGGTCCGAACACATTAACGTTAAAACCAGGAAGAACTTTAGACGTAGAGGAAACAAAGTATTTAAATATAAAACTGGTCCCAACATGAAAGAATAATGACGACGTGTCTCCACCTTCTCCACAAACGAAGCCAAAATACCTCGGAAACATTTACACGGAGGAGACGTGGTTTATAACCTCCAGGCCACCAGGGGGCGAGCAAGGTGTTTTGGCTTTACTTTCCTGTGCTGTCATGTCGTCCATCTTTATTTACAGTTTGTGGTTTTAAAGACCATTTTAACTTACATATAAAATGACTATGATATCGGTTTTAAAACTAGATGTTTAAATAGGATTAAAGTCAGAACATTCTTCAGTTCAACGTAGCTGAGTCGACCAATCAGAGCCTCGTACGTCATCGTCCCTCACAGTGACCAATGAGATGATAATATCATTTTAATAAATCCAGTTCAGTTTCTTTAATCGATATAAATGTTGTTTTGACTCTAAAGTGACAGAAGGAATCTTTCTTTCTTTCTTTCTTTCTCTTCTTGATGATTTAAAACATTTCTGATGCAAATTTCTCCAAACTCTCAGAATTCATCTTGACCCTGAGAAAAATATGTGAGACAAAATAAAACACTTGAAGATGAAATTACTCTATTTACTACAGACGGCTTCAAGAGAGAAAGCACTTCATGAGCTTCTGATTTACATTTTTACATTTCTTCAAATCTAAAACTCTTCAGCAGCTGAACCTCCTGAAGCTCTGAACTCATTTTTATTTTTCACGTTGCGGGAAACTGCAGCTTCACAGTTTTATCAGCTGGTTATTAAAGCTCATTATCAGCTGGTTCACGCCTGCACTTTATTTCCTCGCTGATAAAACACAGCAGGACAGAAAACGATAAAAGTCCCAAAACTGATTCTAACGACTCATTTGTGCAGATTAAATAAAGTCAAACGTGGTGAATCAAAGTCCTGAGTTAAATAATCCGCTGTGTGAAATTATAATGTTTTATTCTGGTTGACGTGTCATTAGTGTGAAAGGTCAGAAACGTTTAAACACGAAACTAGAACATGAACCTGGATTAACGTCGTATTACTCAATCTACTCTCATTTTATCTCATATAATCTACTTTAATCTAATTTAATATACACTAATCTAATCTAACCTAATCTAAAAGACGATTGATGACAGTGAAGAACCTTCATGATGCGTCTCCTCTACTGAACTGAACAAACACTAAGAGGTCCAACATCAACTTTATTCTGAAAATGAAAAAAGAAAAACTAAATTCAATCATTTTTCCCGTAAACTCGTCCCGACATTGTTTCTCATTATTCAGGAAAAACACATTATTTGATAAAATGACTTTTTGGTGCCACTAAAGTTCTGGATCTGCTGGTTTTATCAATTTAAAATCACTCGAGCATCTTTGGGGTAAAAGTAGAATCTCAGCTCGAGCACAAACCTCCTGGTGAATAAACCTCCTCCTCCTCCTCCTCCTCCTCCTCCTCCTCCTCCTCCTCCTCCTCATCCCATCAGCCTGGCGCTGTTTACCACAATATATGCATTAGAGAGATTAAAGTGTGGTAAACTGTTTGGCATGAATAATGTAGTGTGTAGATTTAATTTAGATGTGTGTGCCCTCGGCCTGTGGTCGCAGGAGAAACAGTTTCAGCAGCGACACGGTCGAGCAGCGGCGGCGTCCACCAAGAGCAACACACACCGTTCATAACAAAAGTAAAAGCTCTGAAATGTATGAAACTATATAAAGACGGCAGGCGGATGTTATTTATGATCACACGCCGCCTCAGATGAGCTGTGATAGGTTTGTGATGGCGGCTGTAAAGTCCCTCGCAGGCCTCTGATTGGCTTCATTTACATAACACCTTGGCAGGCCTGCGGGGAGCGAGGAGCGGGGCGGGCGAGGGACGGCACGGAGCCGCCTCGTTAGCATTTCATACGCTCCGTGCATCAGCAGCACATTCTGCTCGTGAGGAGAACCCCGGCCGTTAAATTACACATCGGCCCCCTTAGTGTCGGACCTGAGAGGACGGAGGAGACGGAGACGAGCTGAACGTGCAGGAGACGTCGTGCAGGAGACGTCGTGAAGAGACGGCGTGAAGAGACGGCGTGAAGAGACGTCGTGAAGAGACGGCGTGAAGAGACGTCGTGAAGAGACGTCGTGAAGAGGCCGCGGGGTTTCACGATAAATCACATCATCTTACAAAAGACATGTTTCCTTTAAAAACAGCTGCGTGAACAGGAAGAAGAAAACAGAAACTTCGAAACAGATTGAAATGTTTAATGATCGGAAACAACGTCGCTAATCTAACGATCAATAAACGTTCGTATAATCCCACAAACATGAAGTTGATACGAACGCGGCCATCTTGTGTGGAGTAGTGATCATTGAGCGGAGCCGCAGTATCTGATCTGTACTGCAGCCGGCCACCAGGGGGCAGGAGGAGGTTCACAGGTTTATAATAAAATAGCAGCAGCTGTGACTCGTCTGTTTCCACGGTGATGGATCGTGTCTGGAAAATAAAACAGTGTTAAAATCTAAAGTTTATTTTTGGCTCCGAGCGTCAAACTGTGAAGCGACTTCCTGCTGCTCACAACAACAGAGAGCTAATTGGACATTTGACACTTTAAAGGGTTTAATCACTCAGAAATCAGGAGACAAGGAGACAAGGAGACAAGGAGACAGGAGACGACTTTATTAAAGCTCCTGTTCTCTGAAGGAGGCGCTCGCTGAAAGCTCGTCTGATTCGTCGGTTCAAGTCTTCACAGCTGCAGCGTTCAGGTCCAACACGTCCCCGTAGGGTTCCTCACTACACGTGTTTGTGTGGACAGGTCTTTCATCTGGTTGTGAGGACAGAGTTTGGTTTGACATCAAGGACGCTGGAAGTAAGGGGGCTGCAGCACCACATACTGGCAAGGGACTGCAACTGCAGGGCAAAAACAGGAACAGCAGTCAGCCGTGTTGGAATCAGTTTTATAATATTTAATTGTGTAACAGACGATTCGGTGCATGTGATCTGATCTCCTCTTCAGTCGCAGGGAAACATTGGTAAAAAGCTTCCTGGTTATTAAAGGTCCAAAACTTTTCATAGGAAACTTTGATATTGTAGAAATGAATTTATCTTCGTGAGCTTGTTTGGTTTCCAGAGTTCAGGTCAGAGTGGAGCTGGAGTTAAGTGTGTAGTTGTGATGGTTAATGTCAGAGTGTGTGTCTGTGTGTGTGTGTGTGTGTCTGTGTGTGTCTGTGTGTCTGTGTGTGTGTGTGTGTGTGTGTGCTCTAACCTTTTACAGTGTGTTGGCGGGGAAAGGAAGATGGAGGGAAGCACACACACACACACACACACACACACACACACACACAGACACACACACACACACACACACACACACACACACACACACACACAGAGCAGCTAAATGTTACTCCTGTCATTGGATGTGGATGAAAAGTCTTAATTATTCCTCCTCACAAACTCACACCATCATCCCCCCCCCTCTCTCTCTCCCCCTCCCTCTCCCTCTCTCTCTCTCGCTCCCTCCCTCTCCCCCTCTCCTCTTCATTCTGACACTCCCTCTCTAATTCCCCCCCCCGTCTGCGTCTCTTCATGATGTGTGCAGGTAATTAAAATGTCCTTTGCAGCAGTCCTGTGATAAATGAACTGAGCTGTCATGGAAACGCCTCCCCCCCACATCACACGTTTCTCCTCTTCCTCCCTCTTCTTTTCTCCGTTTGAGTCGAGAGTCACGGCTCAGGGAATCTGCTTCATTAGCGCTCACTGTTTCTCAGAATGATGCGTAAGAGCGAACAGGAAGAAGACGTGTGGCGGCTCAGAGGCGGTGGGATTAAGCTGCAGATTCAGACCTGCTGCTTCCAATTAAACTGCAGGGAGGGATTCCCTCAACTCCAGAGTTTCCTCTGGGGGAAATCAAATCGTGTCACTGAACACAAGAACCAGAAACAAGAGGAAACCAAGATGGTGAAATACACAGATTTATTAAACTCCACCGCAGGAAAAGACCTTTACAAATATTTGAGCTACGTTGACGGTTCAGTTCACAGACTAAATAAAGATGGACGACACGTCTCCACTTCCTGCCTCTTTGAACATGAAAATTCAAACACTGCCATCTTGTGGTGATGATATTATTTAGTGTCTAACTTTATTAGTTTGGTCCATGTCCCATCTGCTAACATGGAGGAGGAGGGATTTATGATCTATACAGAAGCCAGACACCAAACTTGTGGCAGATAAACACAACTTGCACAACAAAGGTGATATTACGCCACCGACAGGCGACCAAAGGAATCGCAGGTTTACCTTGATTAAAACTACAGATTTCTCAAATTGCTGTTTATGCGCAGATTGCACCTTTAATTAGTTTGAAACTTTCCAACCTGCTGCACAGTCGCACTTTTAGAGTTGATTTCTTCTGTTTCACTGGACGACCTCTCCTCCACCTCTCCTCGTCCTCCGGGGGCAGACGATCCCACAGAGACCGAGCGACGTCGTGAAACTCTTTGAAAAGTGAAGTCTTTATCAGACCAGACTTTTATCGTGTCTGTTTTTTAATTAGAACTTTTGTCTGGTGAACTAATGAAGACGTGCAGCCTGCAGCCTTCCTCCTGTAATTAATCCGGACCCCTGGAAAAGGAAGCCGCTCGCTGTCGGGAGCCACTGATCAATATTTACAACTGCAGCCATGTTGAGACGCAGCAGGAGGGACGCTCACGTTTATTTGTGTTTGCAGCAGTTTCACTGAAACGTGTTGTAACAGCTACAGATTCAGAGGAAGAGACTTGAGGGAGAGACGCTGCCTGAGACTTTAGCATTTAGCATTTAGCATTTAGCTCTGGGGGGGGGGGGGGTGTGCTTTACAGTGCTGAAGATATCTGATTGGACGAGCTGCCTGAACCGATGCTGTTGAGAATCATCGACTGCACCTGAGCTTCGATTCAGTCCAAACTCTCCTTTCTGCAGAATTTTATTTATTTATTTGGGTGTTTTATGAAAATCTAATTAAACTGTAGCTGTGACGGAATCAATTAAAAGTGTAAAAGTCGACGTCTGTGAGAACAGCAACAGTTTGAACTATCAACACAAACAGGCAGGTTTCTGAGTTACATCAAGTTAATTAAAGTTGCTGTTGTTTTCATCTGACAGATGCTCAATGCGTCACACATCAAACCATCGACATTAAATTCAAAATGCTTTTCACCCATTAGACGAAAGTCAGTTTGTTTACGCGGAAAATCTGTTTCCCTGGAAATAATGAGACGCTTCCTGACGACATGTTTTTCTCTCAGCAACAAGTTTAACACCGATTAATCTTTTGACCTTCGACCTTTTCAATTAGCAGGTCAGTCCGTCTGAATGTGTGACTGCGTTTATAAAAGTCTCTGATTAAGAGGCTGGAGGGGTAGTGTGGACAGCTGCCGTAACCATGGCAACAGCGATGAGTTAAGTGCAGTAATGAGGATGTAGCCTCAGTGATGATTGGTCTATTTCCTGCACGTGGTGTAAAAGATGCTGAGGTTTTCAGACTCAGCTAAAAGAATTAACTGATAACATGTAAAATACATAATTCACATGCAAATTAACATATTACAGGTAAATATGGGACGTGTTGGCTGCACAGAACCAAACTGGCCCCTGAGTATTTGCCGTCTGTCTGACAAACGCCACATATTTCCATGTTGTGTGAATCTAAATTAAATCTGAGGCCTTTTCTGCGGCCGCCGGTCCACCTGCCAATTTTCCAGCGACTGCAAAGGCGAGATTGGTGCGACTCTGATGGATGAAGATAAGTCCCGGCTTCTCTGCAGGGAGACGAGTGCCTCCCCCACAGTGCCTTGCTCAAAGTGTCTCTGGAGTAAGTGATGAGGAAGGCAGGCGAGGAGCAAATTGCTTTCAAGTCCCTGCTCTTGTGTTGTTCTGCTGCTCGAGCTGCAGAATGGAGAGATTTACTTCCTTCGGCAGCAGATTTGTGGAGTGAAGTTGTGACGGAGACACTGAGCAGCAGCACTGAGATGAATGGAAACACAAAGAGAGCAGAGTGTGACGCTGGAGGGAAACAGTGCAATGCATTATTTAATACTAATGATAGAAATACAGGTAATGTGGGATGGTTGGTGCATGTGGAGCAACAGAAGATATGTGTAAAGTAAAAATAGTCAGGAAGGAAAAGACTGACGGAACGAAAACTAAAAATATATTTGATTTAAACTAAAAGCTTTCATATAGACAATGTAGGGCAAAATAAAATATCCTTTATTGAAATGTTGGGTTGAAAAGTACATGTAATCTTAAAAGAGATTATCGTATAAATCTGTTGATCCACTTGGAAACGTCCTGGTTCTGGATCCAGGTCTAAGCTCCGCCTCCGTCACACAGTTCTCTAAAAGAAGCTAAAAGAAGCTAAAATGCGATTGAGTAGCGTCTGTTTACAAAGTGATGTTGAAGAGGAACAGAAGATTTTCACTGGGACACAAAGAAAGTCTTTTATTATTGTGTTGCTTTGACTTCGTGTTCCTTCCGACTAGAGCAGGATATGAACCATTAAACTTCTCCTGGAGCCCGGTGGTAATTTCACAAAGTGTCATGTTCAACCACAGAGATCAGGGTTCTGTGTAATGTTGTTTTTTAACTCAGCTCGAAGCTGCAGCCAGAACGGATTTAAAGAACAGAGGACGGGATGTTTGGGTTATTAAAGCTGCTTTCACACATGAACTCTGGAAAACAGTGTCCAGACATTTCCTGTAGTTAGTGTTTGTGAGGCAGCAGCAGCAGGTTGTTTACAGCTCATGCACACCGGCGTCAGCCAAGTTGACGTCTTCGTCTTCTACGTGTCTTCTTCGTCTCTTCTTCATCAACGTCATCAACACGTCCACTCGCTCACTGGGAAGCTTCCAGACATTTTACTAGGAGGCTGCAGGAGAAGATCCAGAAAATGTCCAGAGATATTCAAAGTTTGTCACGGTTATAGATCCTTTTACAAAGGTTCCTTGCTCAATATGAAAGTGAGACAGTTTTCAATCTGTAGCTTCACTGGTTGTTTTGGTGCTTTTCATGTTTTTGTTAAATTTACCAGAAGGAGATAAAGATTGATGACGGACAGACGGACAGCTGCTAATTCAGGTAGCGGGCTGCTAATGCCTCGTACAGAGCTCCGCCTCCAGCGCTGCCTTTAAAATCTGCAGGAAACTGTGAATCCCAAAGCTCTGAATTTCAAATCACATCATATAGTTCGACCCAATTGTTCCACTAGAGCTAAGATTTACTGTGGATGTGGGAGGAAGAGAGTGACTGATGGATGGATAGACAGAAAATGTAATGGAGGACAAAAACAATGACACGGGGGAGAAGTGAGCGGGAGGAGGTGGGGCGATGGGGATGATGAGATGAAACAGCTGGAGTGAGAGAAATAAAGCGATGTGGGAGCAGAGAGTGGCAGCTGGAGTCGCTGAGGTCTCTGTACAAGTCTGCTGTCAGTGCTAATAGACAGCGGAGGATGGAGGGAGGTGAGCGGAGCAGGAGAAGAGATGTTCAGGCCAAACAACCTGTCACCAGCTATAACAGAGCAGAACGCAACACAGCCGGCTCGTCGGCACGTCAGAAACTTCTCTGGCAGTTTGGAGACGAGTGTGCGAGCAATCTACGAGTAAATGATATTCTCAAATAGATCCCGACTGTTCGGCAGCGCAGACGAAGACGGTGCAGGAATAAAGATGCTGCTCTCGGTCTGACTCCGGGACGAGTCAGGTCACCGCCGTTATCTCCCCGTGTGAGGGGGCGTGTTTGTCCTCCATGTTTGGTTTAATGGATCAATAAAACACAACCACAGGATACGGAACATCGGCTCTGAGGCGAATATCTCATCTCGCCACGTCAAACCAGCGACCCCGGTGGCTCGCCGCATTCTGATTCGTCCTGCTCCAGTTTCATCTTAAGTCAGAATAATATAAGAGATCTCTAAGTTGGTGTTATCGCTGTGCTCAGTCGCAGGCGTTTGCTATCGACCATAAAGGTTTAACGTCCACGCAGACTCAGGGTTTATGGCATCAATGCAGTTTCTGGTTTTTACGTAATCCTGTAAACTGAAACATAACCTCCGTGGCAGAGGTAATGCTGGTTATTCAGTTAGTTGTGATCTGTAACTTCACCACTAGGTGTCA
>NC_047169.1:780816-808316 GCF_009819705.1 Hippoglossus hippoglossus | reverse complement strand
GTTCCCTCCACAGGAAACGTGTGAAATCTAACGTCTCTCTATCGTCCACAACGTTACATTCTGGTCTCGGTTTTCATCCTGAGGCTGAAAAAAGGACCTCACTTGTTTTAAATCTCACACACGAGAGATGAAAGTTTCTTCGTCCTTCTCCAAACTTTCTGACGACAGAATAAATCACCATCTTGTTTCTGAGCCGTCACTCTGCTCTCTGCTTCGTGTCGGACCGAGGTCACCTTCCTCTCTGGGTTTGCATGAAGGCGGTGACCCGACCAAAGGCGACGTCTCCGGTGCTGATCTCCAATCAGCGCTAATGCTCGTCAAGTGCCCCCCCCCCCCCACCCTTATCCCCCACCTCCTTCCAGGCAATTAGATATCAGCCAGAGCATTTACACTAAGTGCTCCAATTACAGCGGAGAGGTGCTGCGGGTGAGATCCATTATGATCCCGAGGACGACAACTTGCTTTTCTTTTGTGTGACTCTCTGACTTCTTCACTTCTCCTCTCATCGTGAAACATTAATCGTGTTCCTAGACAGAGGAAACAGACAGGAAACAGACAGGAAACAGATCAGGAAACAGACAGGAAACAGATCAGGAAACAGATCAGGAAATAGACAGGAAACAGATCAGGAAATAGACAGGAAATAGACAGGAAACAGACAGGAAACAGATCAGGAAACAGACAGGAAACAGATCAGGAAACAGATCAGGAAACCACACGTGATGATTGTTTAAAAAAAGGTTAAATTTAATATAAACTATTAGAAACTTAGTTAGAAACCCAGAAGGAGGCATTTCATGCTGATTTAAATAAATAGAGAGACACGTTTTTAACGTTTAATTAACTTACTAAGAGGAAACACACACGTGAAGGTCCTGCAGTAACAATCATTTATCACAGAAGGACTTTAAATTTCCACAGTTTGTGGCAGTTTGTCTTTTTACGTAGTTACCGTAAAGTAGATATCGTGTTTGTGGAAGTCTCACGTTTCCTGCGTGTGCACATCACGTTCCTGTCAGCTCATTAAAAACCGTAACGGAGCTCGTTGGTTCCTGTGTCGTCACTAAAGAACAAATCTATCAGTTTAATCATCAGTTTGTGGAGTTGTGTGTTCAGTTGTCGGTCTGCAGGGTCCAAACCACCAAGAGGAGGAACCCACTCCTCAGCAGAAGGGGGGGGGGGGGGCAGTCAGTAAGAGATGGGCTAACGAGGATCTTAACAACACATAACAACACTTTCCTGTTCCTGCAGCACAACATCCTGTGTGTGTCTGTTTCCAGGATCCTGTCTGTAAACATCTGGCTCCACATTAACATGTTCAGCAGCAGCTTCAGCTCGATGAGTGCCGACATGTTGACCTCCCGCTGCTCCTCAGAAAGCACCGTTTGGTTTCGATATCGAGAGGAGGAGGAGGAGGAGGAGGAGGAGGCGTCGCCGTGGGAACAAACGTTTCCTTAATAAAAGTGATATTGATGCAGCTGCAGCTCGGTTTCCTCCGACTTGACACCAGCTCCTCGTTACGCTTCTTCTTCTTCTCCTGCTGCTGCTGAAGTTGTAGCTTTAACACTTTTGAAGAAATAAAGCGATTACACATTTATCTGCAGAGGACACGTTAAACGAGACTTTTATCTGAAAGCTGCACTTTAGCTTTGACTCTGAGCCGAAGCTTCTCTCCTGTTAGTTTTATTTGTGTGAAACGCTGCAGCAGTGTTTTCAGACTCAGCGGCTCCTTCCTCATCATCCTCGTCTTCACAGCCACAAACACACAGCGGCTCCGTTTTTACGACAACATCAGGGAAATGTTGACAAAGCCACTTTGTTCCATTTTCACTGCGTCAGTCGGCGGCTGCACTTTAACTCTGTCTCATAGTTCCATCTTTTTTATTTGACATGTTGGAAACACAGCTCTGTGATTGGCTGCTGACCTGTCGCCCCTGGCAACCCTACGTCCCATCCTTCACTTTTCATTTTACTGTGAGGATTCATCATGATCACTGATTCCTCCATTTAGATTTTCATTTATTTGTAGGATACGTGATGAGCGATGCTACAGTAAATATACACATGTACATTATATCCTCACATTAACATAAACCTACGCAGTAAATAGATAAAGACTATTGATTGAAACTGGAGCAAGATGCTTGAGGATAAATATAATAAACAGTTGAGTTTAAAGTTATTCATTCTCTTTAAAAGACGCATCACACAGTTTCTCTTCAAACAAAGAATATATCATATTAAGAATATACAATATTCTCTATATATATAACTCTATATTGAATATACTGTTCAAGTGATATTCATTAATATGAATACTATTTAAATTCAGAGTTTCAGAGTTCAGCCTCTTTCGGAGCTTTGAGTTCAGGGATCCTTTTCTTTGTTGAACCTTTTCAACAGATGTTTTCAGATTTGATTCCCTTTTTGGGGCCGAACAGCATCAGATGAAAACGCTTTCTGAGCTTGTTGATTGTGTTGTTGTGTAGTTTTCTTTTGTGGCGTCTCTGCAGTGAAAGAGGAAATAGAACCGTCCTCTTCTCTGCGACGCCGTCACCCACAGTTTGTCCTCGTCCGTCTGTAGCAGTGGGTGAGACGAGGACAGACGTGTGAGATTTGACTTGACAATTCAATTGAATCAAAGCTTTATTAAAAAGGCATATTTCTTATCGTGCTCACCGTCTGAAACGTTCAGTTTATTGTGGTGAGCAGCTGAAGGTCAGGTTCTGTGGTTTGGAACTGATCCTTTATTAAAACTGCAGATATCAATCTAAATAATGTAGATTCAAATGATTTAAGTAAACATGGAGTTAACAGCGAAAGCTACGGAACAGGAAGCGTCATTTCCAGGCGTGTTGACAGTCTGCTGAAGGCTGCTCCGCCCACATGATGCTAACACGCTGCTCATTCCCATCCCGCCCACCACCCAGCGTCCCGACACGGCAACGTCCTGCAGGCTCCACAGCTGCTCGCTGACAGGAAGCTGCTGTGACTGCGTCTCACGGGATCGACGAGCCGACTCTGACCCACCAGCTCCAGCTCGCTTAGAGGAGAGCGAGGCCTCAAACCAGATCGCTCCGTCGTGTGCGTTTCCTTCAGCTGCTGTCGATAATCTTCAACTTCCTGCAGATGTTTCACATTAAAGGTCCAGAATAAGATGGGTTGGAGTCTCCTCCAGAGGCAGAACCTGCTCCACTGCCCCTGGATGCTGCAGAGTTCAGGTGTCCACATACATTTGGCCACGTTTTACATTGACAGGTGAATGTGTTTGTGAACTCCGGTGAGCGTCTCAATCGTCTGGTTCTAATTTCCTCGAGAACACAACCGTTCAAACTGTTGTTTTTTCCAGCATTGTTGTCACGAGGAAATTAAAAGAATCATTTCCATATCAAGTTCTTGCTCTCGTCTCCTCTTACTCGCAGACAAACAGTTTTGTGTTATTAAAGCACAAAGACGCCCGAGGACTCGGGATGAGGTTTTGTGTTTCTGTGGGCGTGGAGCAGAACGCCGCTGCGCTCCCCGGGGAGATGGAGGTGTTTCCGTATTCAAACAGTGATGTGGAAGCTTTAAAAGCCTGCGGTTCCCCCGCTCTCCAAAGGTTTGTCATTGTGCCTGTTTACACGAGCCGCTGGCAGGTTGTGGCGCCGCATCCGACTCGCAGCAGATAAATAAATGGGCCTTTTTAACTGTCGTCTTCCTGAGAGTGGAGGCGACAGGAGAAGCAGCGTGAGAGTCTTTGTGTAGAGCAGAAACGTGTGAGAGACGTGACACAAAGGTTTTATCGCAGCGCTGCACGCCACACACAACAAGTCCTGCTGTTTACTCCTGAGCGGCCATCTTTTTCCCTTCTGCTCCTACCTCAGCTCTGAGACGTCTGAGTGACAGACTCAGAGCTGCCACCTCCACTGCTGCTGCTGTGATGTGGGCGATCAGGAGGTCGAGCCACAGCGCCGCCGTCCTCTGCCGCTCGCCACAGGGCCGCCGTCCTCTGACGCTCGCCACATGGCCGCCGTCCTCTGCCGCTCGCCACATGGCCGCCGTCCTCTGCCGCTCGCCACAGGGCCGCCGTCCTCTGACGCTCGCCACATGGCCGCCGTCCTCTGCCGCTCGCCACATGGCCGCCGTCCTCTGCCGCTCGCCACAGGGCCGCCGTCCTCTGACGCTCGCCACAGGGCCGCCGTCCTCTGCCGCTCGCCACAGGGCCGCCGTCCTCTGCCGCTCGCCACAGGGCCGCCGTCCTCTGCCGCTCGCCACAGGGCCGCCGTCCTCTGACGCTCGCCACAGGGCCGCCGTCCTCTGACGCTCGCCACAGGGCCGCCGTCCTCTGCCGCTCGCCACAGGGCCGCCGTCCTCTGACGCTCGCCACAGCGCCGCCGTCCTCTGCCGCTCGCCACAGGGCCGCCGTCCTCTGACGCTCGCCACAGGGCCGCCGTCCTCTGACGCTCGCCACAGGGCCGCCGTCCTCTGACGCTCGCCACAGCGCCGCCGTCCTCTGCCGCTCGCCACAGGGCCGCCGTCCTCTGACGCTCGCCACAGCGCCGCCGTCCTCTGACGCTCGCCACAGCGCCGCCGTCCTCTGACGCTCGCCACATTGTTCATCAGTTGAATCCTCTCGGTTCTGTCCTGTGTTTGCCACAGAGTGTTTGTGCAGAATAGTTTAAAATAATTGGTGTTAAGAGCGTTTGTGGTTTCATGTAAATATGAAATCACCACAAAGGCCACAGAGTGTAAATATATTTAATCATTAATAACTGAACCTCTGGCTGTTTGTGTGTTCTGGGATCAGATTGTGAGCAGCAGCAGAAAGTAGGACATTAATTACCGTGGCACCAGTACAGCAGCATGTGGGACGCAGCAGGAAACAGTGACCAGAGGGGCCGAGGAGCGAGCAGCTCAATCAGGCTCCTGCAGCTCTGCCCCCCATCTGACCTCTGACCTCCGTGTGAGGAGGAGGGACATCCCCATCAATCAAACGTCACTCTGTAAACTCCTCTTCAGAGTGATGGTTGAGTGTGAACAGTTTGAATCCAGAGAATCAGACCAGGTCACATCGACTCGTTCACAGATCTCAACGCGTCTCCCACCTGATTGGTTGAAGTCGTCCATGAGAGTCTGAGACTCGAGTGTAAATAACCACGGTGACTTTTCAGCCACAGTTCAAATGTCGTCAGCCACGATAAGAATCTAAAGCTCCTCTCTGAAATGCATTCTGGGAGTTTGGGTGATTTCTCTTTTTATGGCCACAGATTTAAACTTTGACTTTTAATCAAAGAAGCAGATATCTTCTATCACAGCCGAGGCTCCACCTGTCCGTCACTTAAAAGTGTCTCTGAGGAAACTCACCGGATAGAAAATAAAAAACTGTAAATATCTCTTCAGCCTTCAAGTCTTTATTGGACTGTTTTTTTATTTCTCCAGTAAAGATTTGGAGGAAGTTGGTGGATTTATTCTCTGCACAGGAAACTGCTGAGGCATGAAATATAAAACACACTTCAGTATGTTGGCAGAAGCAATTATGTGACTGTGTGGGGGGGGGGGCGGAGGTTTGTATCTGTGGTGCAGTGAAGACACGATTAACACGTGTGTGTTGTTCCACGTGTTTGTTCAGTGACATCATCACATTGACATTTACACCTGGAATTAAATCATCTTTCCAGATTTGAACCTGATCACCTTCACTCTTCAACATGTCCAGGATATCGTTTCCATAACAGAATAACAGAAAGAAATGAACTAAACTGATCCACGACTTGAGGATTAAAAAGAAAACGGATAATTAGAAGAACAGATTTCATTCAGATTTTATTCATGGCGTTGTCTCGTCCGTAAACGGGACGTCTGTCCCCTGGAGGTTGTTTGAATGTTTCCTGCTCATGTGAGAAAGAAGAAGTGAGAACAGAGACGGAGATTTAGCATAAAGAGAATAAAGCAGCACTGAGGGTGAAGACGTCCACAGATCTGAGGCCAGGTCTTTATCTCCCGAACAAAGACGGGAGATTTATGTAGTTGTTGTGTTTTTGAAGCGAAGCTCCCTGGAGGTTTGAACCCATAGTGTCACTTGCTTTGTGTTGAAGCCTCCTGGTGACGTAACTCAACGTTTATTTTGCCCAGAAACCTTCAGGAGGAATTAAGTGTGTTAGACCGTTTTCCCAGAATGCATTTCACGTCAACCAAAGGCAGCACTGGAGGATTTTCTCTGGACGTGTCACCAAATTGAGTTTTGAGATCTTTTCCTGTGAGAAATGAATTTGTTCTCAAATCAGCTGTTTTATCATTCGTGTGTGTCTGTGTAGTTTTTCTCTGGTTTTTAGTGTTTAGAGCTTTCAAACATGTAGAGAGATATAATTAAAAGCAGCAGCCTATTAACTATTAAAATGAAAAAACTAAAATTATCATTTTAATGTAACTATTTATTCATATTTACTCATTTTTTGTTACTCGTTTAGCGCCGAAGGTTTGAAAAGTTGATTTCTTTCTATTTATATATTTAAATATTTTTATTGAGTCATTCAGTCACGTTTTGCAATCAAAATAGAAAACATATAACAAATTAAATTACATAAAATTGCATTAATTAAGTTACATTCAACTTCACTCATTCATTAAAATATGGAGGTTTGATATCAGTCATATTCCTGGAGGCTGGAGGAGAAACAGGAAACGAGGAGCGACTCTTTTTTCACTGATGTTCAGGAAAAAGTGATGAATTTTCCTTTTTAAAATAAATAGATTTTTTCTTTGGCTGCAGCTCAACATCTGCAGCTTCTGTGTTTCTGTAAATGTCACGGAGCCGCTCGGCGGAGGAGTCCTGATTGTGTCCAATGACCCGACTGACAGGACGCCAGTCAGGTCGCAGTGACATCAGCCTGTATCTGCATCACCATGGTGACACATCACCTCTTCATCATATCTGAGCAGGGCGACGCCTCACACACACACACTGACTCCTTAAAAACACACACAAACCTCTGACCCACAACAAACCTGAGAACCTGTGAATGTTCTGATCCTGGAGAACATCCTTTGACACTGAATCCGTCGCTGTCGTCACTGAGCTGCCGATTCAGGGGATTTTATTTCAAAGGAATGACTCATATTGTCTATTTTTAAAACCATAGAAGAAGATTCCTATAGTTTTCATATCAACTTATACATTTAATTTCTACGTATATATTTATATATATTTCCTATATTAATTTCTGACCATAATTCAAGAGTTTGAGTTTCAGACAAACCCTCTCCAATGATAAACGTTATGCGTCCAGACACCAGGTTTCCTGCATCATTACTGGTTAATGGAGACAAACAACAACAAGGAGAACACCAGTATAACAAGAGTCTAAAGAAAAACATCGAGTTCCTTTCCTACGATCAATCATCGTATGTACGACTGATTCATGAATAGAGTTCATTCAAATATCTGAAATATGTTTTCTCTGCTCTGGTGCTCGAGTGTCCGACCTTTTCTGTCCACCTCCGTCCACCTCCGTCCACCTCCGTCCTGTCCTCATGATGACCAGAACATCACTGACACCTCACACATGATTCACTGCTGACCTCCTCGCTCGCACACACACACACACACACACACACACACACACACACACACACACACACTCACAGTCAGACAGGTCACTTTATGCTGCTATCAATGAATATGAGTTAAGAGTTTTACCTTCAATAAACAGAGAGTGACAGTGGAGTACAAGTATGTTTGGCTTACTGATCACACACACACACAGAGACACACACACACTCACACACACACACACACACACACACACACTCACTCTCGGAGCTGAACGCAGCCTGAGGTGTTGAGCTGAATGACAAATGTTTACCATAGTGCTGAAAATACTGAGGGCAGACACACAACTGCTACCTCTAACAATCCGTGTGTGTGTGTGTGTGTGTGTGTGTGTGTGTGTGTGTGTGTGTGTCTGTGTCTGTGTGTGTGTGTGTGTCTGTTTGTGTGTGTGTGTGTGTGTGTGAGTGTGTGTCTGTGTCTGTGTGTGTGTGTGTGTCTGTGTCTGTGTGTGTGTGTGTCTGTTTGTGTGTATGAAAGTGTCAGAGCGTAAATGGATTTTGGGGAAAACAGTATCAGAGTGTTTACACGTTTCATTGTGTTTCATTTCCCTGTTTGAACCTGATAAACCTTCGTCCTGGTTCACAGAGCAGAATATTGAATCTGGTTTAATCTTAGATCAACACTGAGTCCAGATTTAAAACCCGACTTTCTGAGTCTGAGTCGATCTGCTGCAGAGAAGAGAAACAGAAACACGACTTCAGAGTTTCCTCTGCTGTCGTTGTGTTTGATCGTCTTTTCTCCTTTAGTCTGTAAATTCCTCCAGAAAATCAAATGTTGTCAAAGATGAAAATCAAGAGGACAAGTGATAATGATGATTATATGTCGACCCTGTTGGTCCAGATGAAAACGAGAAAGTAACTGGTCCTGATCCAGTTTGTCGTCCTCGTGTTGAAGACCACGTTCTTCTCTGTGACTTTCACTGTGTCTTTGGATGTTGCTGACCGGCGATAAACACTGACCGACGTGTTCAGACGACACGTCGTAAAAACCTCTTCTCTCAGGCCTGTGCTTCAGTTACTGCTGCGTCAGAGACACATGTTTGTTTTCAACGCACACAAAGCTTGAATGCTGATAAAGAAAAGACACAGCTGTCAAATATACGAGACACAATCACAACAGGACAAATGTGTCGGGCAGTAACACACGAGTTACCGTCTGCAGCCGCCGCCGCTGCTTGTCACGTCGCTGACGGATATCGACCGGCGCCGCTCCTCATCAGAATTCAGTCCACAAACACATTCACCCGTCAGACACTCGCACACGTGAAGCACATGTGTGCTGCAGTGCACACACACACACACACCTTGGCCTTTTCCCCACTGTGTGTTGATGTGTGGCTGCTGTCAGCTGAGCAGACTTCATGATGGAGAAACAGTGAAGCTGAGGAATACTAACACACTCACTGTACACGAGCATGCACACACACACACACACACAATCACTCACTGTGCAGGAGCACACACACACACACACACACAATCACTCACTGTACAGGAGCACACACACACACACACTGGTACAGACAGCACAGAGGCTGATGTGGATGTTCACTGTATTTCTTCACCTTCTCACAGCTACACAATCTGTATGTGAGATGTGTGAGTGTGTGTTTGTGTGTGTGTGTGAACATTGTGTCATGAAATGGACACGATGTTCTTTCTCCACATTATTCGGGACCAGTTTCT
The DNA here is from genome assembly GCF_009819705.1 of Hippoglossus hippoglossus. Taxonomy (NCBI): domain Eukaryota; kingdom Metazoa; phylum Chordata; class Actinopteri; order Pleuronectiformes; family Pleuronectidae; genus Hippoglossus; species Hippoglossus hippoglossus. The sequence goes on along the minus strand of NC_047169.1, from coordinate 799,043 downwards.
TCTTGTCAACGACCTCGAGGCTTCGGTAGTTTTACGTGTTGTTGCGATGACAAAAACACGTGAAATCCCCGAGACGACACAATTTATTCCATCATCTCACCAAAACACCTTTTGATTGACAGGCCGGTCGGCCGGCGGCTGCAGAGTCGATCCTGTGTGAGAAGATTCTGCCGTGGAATCGACTGCATCACTAAAATGCAGCAGCAGCTTCGTGCTGAACCACATTTGTAGGTTATTGAGACTCGTGTAACTTCTTTATTTGTTTCTGAGACTCGCTTCACTGATTTTTCTTTTTTTTCCAGAGCTCATTGATCTTTTCTGGCTCAATTAAACAAATTTGATCTTTACCCAAAACAGCCTGGCCTCCTGCCGCGGCTGAGGGAAACTCATCAGTGTAATTAAGCTAATTAAAGGGATTGTAGTGGATAAATGAATGAGCCAGTTCATGGTGAGACTTCACTTGGTGCTGAGCTTGTTTCTCTCACTTTGTTTCATTCCTTCATCGATTCGCCCTCGTGTGGTGTTATTCTCATCTGAGGCCAGATGTGGACTGATTGACATGCAGCCTTTCTGGAGCTTTGGTTCAGTTAAAGGATCAAAAGTATTAATTCAGTGTTAAGTTACATTTCAGTGTCGGAGGAGATAAAAAGAAACGAAAGAACAAATAAACTTGCAGTTTTACTTGAAGGATATTTGGGGTCTTCAGAATTTAGTCTTTGCAGATGATGTGGTTCTGTTCGTGAAGCCGCTCGGAGATTCTGCATCAAGTGAATGAGTTTAAATATCTCAGGGTTCATGAGCGATGGTAGAACGAGGCAGGAGGCCGACGGGCAGACTGACGTGGCGTTGGCAGTAGATCCGGTTCTGTGGTTAAGACGCAGCTGAGTTGGAAGGTAAAGGCTTTGATTTACCCGTTAGTCGTAGTATCTGCCCTCACCTGTGGTCACGAGCTTTTGGATTGTTTCTGAAAGAACAAGATCGAAGATGCAATCGGCTTAAAGAGATGATGAGCTCAGAGTAGAACTGCTGCTCCTTCACGTCAGAAGGACTCGGTTAAGATGGTTGATCGTTCACTTCCTGGACGACTTCCATCGGAGGCGTTCCAGGTACAAGACCCAGAACTCACTGGAGGGATTAAACATCTCAAGTGGACAGAGAAGAAGTTGGGTCATCGGGACGTGACCCAGGATAAACAGCAGAAATGGACTGAAGGATAAAATCAATCAACCCAGTTTAACAATGTACAACAACCTCTGTTGTTAACGCTCAATACCAGTGAGGAAAAACTACAAATACAACCGTTATCAATGAGGATGAAAAAACGCAGAAACCTCAGGGAAGTAGATGTCAAAATGAAAAAGTACAAAAGATTTACACAATTACAAAACTGTTATTGGTTTGGCTTGATTCAAAAATGAACAACTGAATTAATTATTTGTTATCAGATTTTGGATTCCATCTTGGATTTGAAAAGACCTTGATTCTGTTGCTGTATTTCTAACCCAGGGATGAAGACTCAGAGACTCAGAGACTCAGAGCTGCAGCAAATCTCAGGATCGTATTTGCTGAAGAGAGAATTCATTTCTCCACCTCCAGGGTCAAACAAGCTTCATGTTGAAGCACTGATTCGTTCTCATCTGGACACCTGCAGCTGCCAGACTCACCTCTGCAGGACCAACACAAACCTTCAGACTCCAAAGTGATTCCACAAGCATCACAGCAGCCACAGTCCAACACTAAAGATAAAAACCATTTCCACATTAGAGCAGCAGCAGAGCTTCTCTGTCTGTTTCCTCTGAGGGCCACAGGCCGTACAAACGCCCGCTGCCTCTCCTCCATCTACAACCATGTTTATCTGCCCTGCAGCCGCTGATTCATCCGCCACCTCCCACTCCGCCTGCATCTGTAGCCCTCAGCACAAACAACCGGGGTGGAGACGTGACACCGGGCCGTCGTGGTGTGAAGACAGCGAGAGGCAGAGGAGTGGGTGGGCGACGGCTGGATGCGATGCAGAGGAGGAGAACCAGAGCGGCAACGAGAGGCTGACATGATGAAGAATGAATGGAGGGATAGAAGGTGATGAAAAAGTGTTTACTTCAAATACTGAATCAGAAATCCTCCAGAAGACGATGTAAACACCAGAGCCGACACCACAACTATTAACGATTAAACTTTATTTGAAACGTTTCCTACCTGGGAGGTGAAATAACAACGTAGAATAACACAAAATCTCTAAATTAACCAATGCAAGAAAAGCAACTGGCAGGTAACACTGATCGAGAGTGAATTCACTTTTTTCGTGTTAGCTAAAGGCTGTAGCCCTGTTGTTAGCTAAAGGCTGTAGCCCTGCTGTTAGCTAAAGGCTGTAGCCCTGCTGTTAGCTAAAGGCTGTAGCCCTGCTGTTAGCTAAAGGCTGTAGCCCTGTTGTTAGCTAAAGGCTGTAGCCCTGCTGTTAGCTAAAGGCTGTAGCCCTGCTGTTAGCTAAAGGCTGCACCCTGCTGTTAGCTAAAGGCTGTAGCCCTGCTGTTAGCTAAAGGCTGTAGCCCTGCTGTTAGCTAAAGGCTGTAGCCCTGTTGTTAGCTAAAGGCTGTAGCCTTGCTGTTAGCTAAAGGCTGTTGCCCTGTTGTTAGCTAAAGGCTGTAGCCCTGTTGTTAGCTAAAGGCTGTAGCCCTGTTGTTAGCTAAAGGCTGTAGCCCTGCTGTTAGCTAAAGGCTGTAGCCCTGTTGTTAGCTAAAGGCTGTAGCCTTGTTGTTAGCTAAAGGCTGTAGCCCTGTTGTTAGCTAAAGGCTGTAGCCTTGTTGTTAGCTAAAGGCTGTAGCCCTGTTGTTAGCTAAAGGCTGTAGCCCTGCTGTTAGCTAAAGGCTGTAGCCCTGTTGTTAGCTAAAGGCTGTAGCCTTGTTGTTAGCTAAAGGCTGTAGCCCTGTTGTTAGCTAAAGGCTGTAGCCTTGTTGTTAGCTAAAGGCTGTAGCCCTGTTGTTAGCTAAAGGCTGTAGCCCTGTTGTTAGCTAAAGGCTGTAGCCCTGTTGTTAGCTAAAGGCTGTAGCCCTGCTGTTAGCTAAAGGCTGTAGCCCTGTTGTTAGCTAAAGGCTGTAGCCCTGCTGTTAGCTAAAGGCTGTAGCCCTGCGGTTAGCTAAAGGCTGTAGCCCTGCTGTTAGCTAAAGGCTGCACCCTGCTGTTAGCTAAAGGCTGCACCCTGCTGTTAGCTAAAGGCTGTAGCCCTGCTGTTAGCTAAAGGCTGTAGCCCTGCGGTTAGCTAAAGGCTGTAGCCCTGCTGTTAGCTAAAGGCTGTAGCCCTGTTGTTAGCTAAAGGCTGTAGCCCTGCTGTTAGCTAAAGGCTGTAGCCCTGCTGTTAGCTAAAGGCTGCACCCTGCTGTTAGCTAAAGGCTGTAGCCCTGCTGTTAGCTAAAGGCTGTAGCCCTGCTGTTAGCTAAAGCAGCTACTACCTTTATACTTTCTGAATTATTTTGTTCGCAGAACACAGATTAGTGGAAAGAAACATCCCATTTATCTGCTGATTTTTATTCACAACACAAACTTCATTTTTCTGAGCAGCTTTGACATTTCCCAAACTTTTGATTCCGGTGTTGTGAAGGTTAGTTTGTGTATCATTCACTGAGTTACCGAACATTTATTCATGAAAAACATGGTGCAAATGGATGTTTGGCTGTAAACTGTATTTATATGAAACCTGCTGTCGACCACTCAAAGCACTTCAGAGTTTTGGTCTCATTCACACAGGGAGAAGTGAGAGGTTCAGTTGTTGCTCATGGACACTTTGACACACAGATTGAACCAGGAACCTTTGTATCATGTGTTTTCTCTCCTGAGTCATGTTGACAGTATTTATTTTGTAGTGACACACACACGCAGAGGTCTGACTACACGTAACTAACGAATCAAACCAACCAACTGGTGTCGCAGCTTCACCTCAGACTGAATCATGCAGGAATAAATTGTTGAGGTCAAACGTAAAGTCGTAAATGTTGATGCTGCCGAGTCCAGATACAAAAGCACGGCTCCTTTTCTCTTTCTGACCGCTGACATCTATTCACGAGATGTGGAGATATCCCACCGGCCGGCGGACAAAGGAACAGAAACACACGAGCTGGAGGAGGAGATAATAAGACAGGAAGAAAAAAAAGATTCAGGCAGTGAATCAAAATGACGAAAAGGCATCAGACAAATGGAAGGACAGAAGAAAGATGGACAGCTACAGATATGAAAGAAGAGAGAGGTCACAGACGGAGAAATTACTCAGGGAAAGAAATGATTCATGCAAACAAAGAAGAGGAAAAGTAACGGACGGATGCAGAAGAGAATAAAAGATGAGGTGGAAGATAAAGGAAACAACACAGAGGGGTCACAGGGTCGGAGAGGAAGTGAGAGGAAAAGAGGAAGAAGAGGTGGAGAGATGATCTGAAGGAACCAGAGACACAACAGAGGCCTGACGTGTTCCTCACGTGTTCCTCACGTGTTCCTCACATGTTCCTCACATGTTCCTGTTGCTTCACAGGACAAACCAACTACACAAAATGTCCAGACAACATTTTCTGGACATTTTTCAAGTTCACGTCTGAAAACACTGAAACTCTGATGAACACAGAAAACTGTTTTTCTACTGTCGCTGTTTTGAAGAGTGAATCCAAACCTGGTTATTCTACAGATTGTTGCAGTAAATTTAAAACATGTGGCAGTTTGTTTTCCTGTCTTCGTGAGGAGGAGACGCCGTCAGCTGAATTTACAGAGCGGAGCTGTTTTACTGGTCAAGCCCCCCCGAGACTCTGGTGGTAAAATTGAAAGGTCCTTTTCAATCCGACAGCTGAGATTGGTTTGGCCGGCCGGCGAGCGGAGGTGCAGATGGATGTGAAGAGGAGTCGCTCTGACCTGAATATTTCTGGAGAGCAGTTCAGGCGTCTCGGTCGCTGATGTAAATGAGGCTGGTCCCTGTGGACTCCTGCTGGGGGGGGGGGGGCTGTTCTCCCAACAGGTGACTGAGTGTTAAAGGCTCAGAGGAGGGAGAGGGAGGCGAGGATCTGAGGAGCATGTTACAGTCCTGGTTTAAACCTGCTGCTGTCGTCGTTGTGTTTGTGCAGATGCAGTCTGGTTGTTGTGTTAGTGTAGAATCAGGCTGGTTGTTGTGTTAGTGTAGAATCAGGCTGGTTGTTGTGTTAGTGTAGAATCAGGCTGGTTGTTGTGTTAGTGTAGAATCAGGCTGGTTGTTGTGTTTGTGCAGATGCAGTCTGGTTGTTGTGTTTGTGCAGATGCAGGCTGGTTGTTGTGTTTGTGCAGAATCAGTCTGGTTGTTGTGTTAGTGTAGAATCAGGCTGGTTGTTGTGTTTGTGCAGATGCAGTCTGGTTGTTGTGTTAGTGTAGAATCAGGCTGGTTGTTGTGTTTGTGCAGATGCAGTCTGGTTGTTGTGTTTGTGCAGATGCAGTCTGGTTGTTGTGTTTGTGCAGAATCAGTCTGGTTGTTGTGTTTGTGCAGATGCAGGCTGGTTGTTGTGTTTGTGCAGAATCAGTCTGGTTGTTGTGTTAGTGTAGAATCAGGCTGGTTGTTGTGTTTGTGCAGAATCAGGCTGGTTGTTGTGTTTGTGCAGATGCAGTCTGGTTGTTGTGTTTGTGCAGAATCAGTCTGGTTGTTGTGTTTGTGTAGAATCAGGCTGGTTGTTGTGTTTGTGTAGAATCAGGCTGGTTGTTGTGTTTGTGCAGATGCAGTCTGGTTGTTGTGTTTGTGCAGAATCAGTCTGGTTGTTGTGTTTGTGTAGAATCAGGCTGGTTGTTGTGTTTGTGCAGAATCAGTCTGGTTGTTGTGTTTGTGCAGATGCAGGCTAGTTGTTGTGTTAGTGTAGAATGTGCGTGGCCTTCCCTCTAACCGGAGCCCAGAGCGTCGGAGCTGCAGGACTCAGCTGACACACGCCTGCAGCTCCTGTAAACACACACTTCACATCCAGAGGTCCAGGAGCCTCTGGATGTGAAGTGTGTGTTTACGCCGATGGTTTCAGGCTTATTGTCGTTTTTGCGTGTTTTATTTTCTCCTCTGTCTGACCTCGACTTTTCTTTTATGTTCTTACATGAGTTCAGAAAAACAAAATGGCTTCAAGTCGAGTGTGAAACTAGAAAACTTGCATCTGGAGGGCAGATGTTTACTGAAGCCGCTCCAGATCTTTTCAGGACAATGTCTGGATTTCAGTTCAAGTGTAAACATGCACCAGGTCACATGGTGCGTCTGTTCCCGTCCTGTGAAGTTTCCATCACAGACGAGCAGGAGGAACCAAAGGCAGGTTCCTCATCATCGCTCAGCGTGTAAATAGAAGTTAAATCTGTAACGTGACGACACAGGAGGAATCCCTGAGGTGGTGGAAGTGTTTGTGTCGTGGCAGGAAGCAGAGGTTTGTGCAGCGGTTTGGAGGATGACGCTCATCCCGTATGCGAGCGGCGTCCCGGCTCTGAATCAGATTCTCTCTGACTCAGCATTAACGCAGATTAAACGTCATCTGCTTCTCAGTGAAATGACTTTTCTTTCTTTTGTTCTGGTTTAAGATCGTTGTCATGTTCAGCTGCAGCTTCTCTTCATGCAGTCGAGAGAAACTGTGGATTTGTAGCATCACAAACAGTTAAAGGACGAAATTAAACTGCTGCACAAGAACGTTCAAGTTTATCATCTCACTTTAATTTCTCATAAAAAATATAAAATCATCTACATCTTGCATCTGGCTCCTTTTACACTTGTAATGTTTCACATGAACATTCAAAACAAATAGTTTTATTTGTTTGGATCAATGTGGGATGATGGGAGTTCTTTACTGCTCCCCTTCTTCTTTGGGTTAAATAGCAGATTATCACTGGCTCACTACTGCCACCTATGTTAACCTGCAGGTTTACACTCTGTGGTTCAGGATGTTCAGAGCTTCACTTCCTCTGAGTGTCTCTTCGTTCTTTCTCCCTCCCTCCCTCTCTCACTGCCCCCCCCCCCCCCCCCCCCCCCCCCCGCCTCTATCTCTTATTCCATCTCCACCTCAGCTCCTCAGTCAGACCCTGAACTCTCCTCCTCTGCAGAGGATTCCCTCTATCTCTCCATCTCAGTAAATCCCTGTGATGGCTTTGTGTTCGCTGATAGCAGCTCCTCTAATCGGCTTCTCCCTCCGTCCGTCCGGCTCTTCCTCTGCCCGAGCTGATTGGACGGCAGGACTGGTTACTTTAGTCCGTTTTGAAATGGACAGTCGATGCACGGTCACAATCAGCCGCTGCCTGATGCTGTGAAGGTCGTCTGTGAGCCACCAAATCACCTCTGGCCTGATGACTCCAGATCCTTTAAGTCCATTGGTCGAACACTGATCACACTGAGATCAGTGGAATCTGAGTCCACACCTTGAACTCCTGATGGAGGCGGCTGCTGCCCTCAGGAAACTCAGATGTTTCCCAGCATCGTCCTTCTTCCCAGAATGCCTCCTGCTGCAGGTACCTCATTGACCTGCAGGGAGGACTCGTCTTCCTTTGCTCCTTGGTCTGACGCTCACAGGAGCCTGTACCAATACGACCCCGAAGGTGAAGGTCAGAAAAACAATCAATGAGCAATGATTGTTTTATCTCATGTAGTCATCAAGAGGTGCATGATGGGAAGAGATGAAGCACAGAACCATCAGTTTCGTTCCTGGTGACGAACCTCATGGCTGCTTCTTCTTCTTCTTCACTTTTTTCTTTCCTCACATCTTCTCACCCTCGTCTTCTTTCATTAACCTTTAATTCTCTGTATTTACTTCTTTCTGCTTCCTCACATTAACACACACACACACACACACACACACACACTGTGTCCTGCCGTCATTAGTCATGTTAGCAGGACTCTAATCATTGTGTCTGTTTACCCATCAGCCATCTGGCTGCTGCTCACTGGGAATCTCACACTAAGACAAACTCTCTCTCCTTCTCTTCGTTTCTTCTTTTCTCCTTCACACTCTCCTCCTCTTCTTCATCTCTTTCACTGAACGACTCTTTGTTCTCTCGTTCCTCAGAGTGACGCGTTACAGACGAGATATTCTGAGGCTCGTCAGTGTGGTTGAGTTTGTGGTTCTGTATTTCCCATCATGCTGTGGGTGTGAGTGGTAGAAGACGGAGAGCAGACGCTTGTTTAACCACGACGACCACGTGATAAGAACCTGTTAAACCTCCTCATCACAGGGAACCGCCTCCTTCACTGCTTCCTCTGTGCTTATTGGATTCCTGCTTCCTCCGGCCTCGTTCCCTCGTCGACAGGAAACACTTCCTCCTCTCTTCCTCTTCCTCTTCCACACGTTCCTCCCTCTGTTTTTCAATTTGCTCTCTCCCTCACTTCACTGGTTTCAATGTGAGTCGCTCGTTCTGCCGCGTGTTCGTCTGCGGTGTGAAGAACGTGTGAAATTGTCCGTGTGCGTCTCGCTGCACGTGTCATTAAGCAAATCTCCTCATATCGTCTCACCTTGAGTCAGCGAGCAATTACAATCACACCATCAGCCTTCGGTTTATCTGAGGTCTGTGGAACACGCCTGACACGCATGTAGGAGATGTGTCATACATGTGTTCATACGTGTAAAAGAGAAATACACAATGAGGCCAAATGTATGTGGACAGCAGGACGTCCCTGTTCGCTCCCTCTCAACCACTCGTCCACTCTGAACTCAGCTAAATACAATCTGACTGATTTTACATGAGTTTTAAACACGGCTCAGCCAATCAGAGTCAAGAATACAAACTATTGGATGTTTTGAAAACTCTGCAGGTTTCAGTTTTTGCTTTTGTTTTGTTGTTTTGAGCAGCTAGGGGGCGCTGTGATGTGAAAACATATTTCTAAATAATAGCTTTGCCTCATATATTAATAATAAGAATACAAGAATATGTTTATATATTATTATTATTTCATAGACACAAAGAAAATCTAATAAATGAGTAGTGCGCATGTCTGGTTGAGTGATCAGGTTAATTTTAATTTAATTAAATCGTTCAATAATTGTAAACAATTTTAAATAATGAACCATCTATAATATTGGTGTTTGAGTTTGATTCAATCAATTTAACGTCTCACTGTTTGGAAAGTTGTTTTAATTATTATGTTTAATGAATAATATTAATTATACTAAATGTGGAAACTTGTGATTTCACTCTGAGCTCAGTGATTTAATTCATTTAAACCTCGTTAAAAACCTAAAAAGGTGGAACCAAGAAATGTTTTCTCTGATGAAACAATAATTGAAACTTTTATCATTTATAATTAATTGTTGATTAATAACCGTCACCAGTTGATTTCATTACTTTACAGTTTTTCTGATGTAGAATAATTTCCCCTCCTCTTCTGTCTTAACTTCATCTTCACTCTCTTTCTCCTCCTCCTCCTCTTTCACTCCTCTATCCCAGGTTTCCTCCGTTAAACAAGCTGTTTCTTCTCATCTCATTTCCTCCCTGTTTTATTTTATTCCTCTATGATTCCACATCTTTTCTTCTTCAGGTACGATTTCCTTCATGCGCCTGTTTTGTGTGTGTGTTTTTCGGCTGAGAGCACATGTAACATTTCAGTCTTTTCATACGAGATAAAGCTGGATTCACTGCTGCGGCTGCTTCAGGGTCTGCAGCTACAATGCAGCTTTATTTTTAAATAAATAAGTCGTTCATTCATCGGCCCAGCGGCTCGTCTGCCAGGTAATGAGCTGAGCCTCCGAACTGCTCGCTCCTGTTTATCCTCCAGAGAACACAAGGTCGAGAACACTCTGTGTGTGTGTGTGTGTAGTTTATATTTAAAATCACATTCAGAATTCATCAAATCGAAACAAAATTATCTCAAATTTAAAATATAGTTTTGAATGTTTTTCATCTTTTAAATCTTGACGACATTTTAACTTCAATCATATAAACTCAGGACGTTTTCTCTCTGAGTCTGAAGCTTCGTGTCTTTGTTGTTTCCTTTGATCTGTTAGTTCTGGTTTCACGTTGTAATTTAATCTAAAGAGTTTAGTCTGACAAACGTACGTCCTGTCGTCATCACCTACGTGGGCGGAGTCTACCTGTACCTGACTCTGATTGGTTTGTAGACGGCGTCTAACGGTGGGCGTGTTGTCAGTTGGGGGGGGGGGGGTGGTAGTCTTTCTGTTTGAATGGAGAAGATGAATGAAGCTTCATCTGGTTGCCATGGTAACATCATGATGTATCACCAGCAGCAACAGCACCTTCAGACGCAGTACTCCAGTACTACAATACTCCACAGTACTGCACAGTACTACAGTACTCATCAGTACCACAGTACTCCACTCGTTCAAATGCACCAAGTGAACGTCCTCGTGGTTCAAACATTTTATCGTCGGAGATGAAGACTGCAGCTGCTTCTTCTTCTTCTTCTTCTTCTTCTTCTTCTTCTTCTTCTGTTTAATTCTGTTTAAGAACCAGGTTCAGTTTGATCCAGACACAGAACTCCTCTTCTGCTCTGAGGAACCTTTCACTAAACTAACCAGGTCCTCACACACACACTCACTCACACACACACTCACTCACACACTCACTCACTCACACACACACACACAGACACACACAGACACACACCTGCAGGCAGTCTGTCTCAGGTGACGTGTGTTGGTGCCTGAAACAGGAACTTTGCATTTTAAATATCTGTCAAACACACGACAGATTGATGGAGTCGCTCTGCTCCGCCCACAGCCACACACAGTCCAGCCTCACACAAACATGTACGCACACTAATTGATGTATATAACACACATACACACACACACACTGAATACACAAACATGATTTAAAGCAGGTTTTCCAGCAGCAGTGTGTTGTTTTCTAAAACACACACAGACGTACACACCAGGTAATAGTGTCGTTTTTCACAGTGGAGCCTCCACGGACCTCATTAATCTCCCTAATGGAGAAGTAAGTGATCGGAAATACAGACTTTAATCATGTTTCCTGCTTCGTTCAGGGCTGAAGCTTTCTGAGCTTCTCTGAGAGACGCTGGCTGAGGTGTCACTTTGACACTGGACCCCAGACCGGTGTTGTAACCTGTCGTCTGTGGGGGTGCAGATGGGCGTGTCCTCGAGCTCTCAGTCAGGCTCCACCCCCGTTCTCCATATATGGTTACTTCTGGTTTAAAAAACTAAGATGGCGCTGGACAGAATGTGAAACTGAGGCTTGTGGTTATTTACAAACAAACAAACAAACAAACAGAAACACCTCCTCGCAAAGTTTACAAAATAATCTGGATAATAAATTCTTCTACTGCTCAATTTAGTCTTACAAACACAGGAAGGCAACAGACGTCTGGTGGTTTTAATGGTCGTGGTTATCGTTGTGTTTGTATTCTCCAGCCTCAGAGGTGCTTTCACACAAACGTGTCAGAGGAATTAACCAGGAGGGGGCGACGTCAGGGACGTTCGAATGTGTTGTGTGTTAAAGAAGCAGGAAAATATTCTGAGCAGGAAGTTTAACTGTTTAATATTCATCTGTGTTGTTACACACACACACACACACACACACACACACACACACACACACACACACACACACACACACACACACACACACACACACACACTGGTGCACAGGGCAGCTCAGCCACTCGGTGCAGAGTCGGATCAGAGCAGCCATTTTGGCTCTACTGAGGGACTCAATGGCCCATTCTGTCTCTGGTCGTATTGTTTCTAAGAGCTAATCAGCCACTCAGGCCCCGTAATGGAGGTGAACAGACACACACACACACACACACACACAGAGAGACTCACACACACTCACTCACCTCAGGAGAGAACACAACAGGAAAATAAAAGCCTCAGCAGCCTTTTAAAAAAAACTGAAACCCTATCAAACACGGAGCTGCTTTCAAATGCACCCATTGTCCGTGCGGTTACATCACAGATCTCCTAGCAACCGTGTCCAGCACCGTCCACTGCGGAATGGACAGCGTTCGAATTCAACGCTGCACGACGTCTTCAGGTGTCACACGCGTGTCCTCTTGTCCACGTTCACATGTACGACTCTAAATCCTTCATCTTGTAACTTAACATAGCGATGAATATGATGGAGACACGTGTTTTAGTGCCACCTCTGGTCTGAATGTTCACTATTAGAATTTCATTCATGTCTTAAAAACATCTTTCACATTCGGCCCCATTCACCCAAAATGTTTCCTTTAAAAAGAGTCAATACATTTATATTATATACATAATTACATGTGAAGGTGTGTTAACCTAAATATCCTGATTTTCTAACACGTAACCAGAAAACACACACTTTTTAAAATCGTCCTTACTTTTCAGGAGTGTGTTTCTAGTTTCCACTTTTACATAAATGTCCTCGCTTTTCAATTTCTAACTCACACACACACACACACACACACACACTCACACACACACACACTCACACACACACACACACACTCACACACTCACACACACACACACACACACACACACACACTCACACACACACATGTTTTCCCATGAGGCCTTGGGAGTAAAAGGTTCTCCAGTGTAAATGAACAAGGTCCAGCGGTGGATAAACCCAATGTGCTCAATTAAAAGTCCATCAGCTCGGTGAAGGACGTTCTGTACTTTGTTAGCTCCAGACGCTAACCCCTAACCGAACATGTCTCGTACATTAGATGAACCCACAAACCTCCACGTCTGCAGTGGGCGCCCCCCCCCCCCTCGCCGTGCCTCAGCGCCGTCGGTTTGTTCTAGTTTGTCTTCATACAAAGTGTAGAAACACGAGAACGATTCTCAGTGAGTGAGAAACTCTGCTGAGGAAAATCATGCAACGTTAATGAAAGTTAAAAAAACACACACACACACAGTTTGGACTTTTGAATTAACCGTGGAACTGACTCAGAAACACGTAGTTTTAGTTAAGATTCATATCATCAGAACTTTACTGTTTCTCTGACCTTTCTCTTTTGTTCAGAATCTGTAAAGATGATTTATTCGTCCTGTCCCCGTCTCTCAGCTGCGTCACAGCCTCAGAGGACGTTTAAATCACAGTGAACTGTAACACATTAAATTTAACTTTTACACAACGTGTCGTCAATGTCGTTAAAAACCCGGAAGGACCAGAAGCAACGTTTTGCTTCCAGGTTGAGGAGAACAAGAGAAGTGATGAAGATGAACCAGAGCAGAAAACACAATGAAGTTTAAACACGAAGCAGACGAGAGGTTTTCTCTGTTTATTGTTGTCGTGAGTTTAAAGGTTTTTATGTTAAAGTTCAGAACAGGAAGCTCCTCGTCTCCTGCAGAGAAAACACTGATGCTCCTGAATCCCCTCCTCATTTCTCCTCACACTAACACACACCGTGTCTCACGAGCCCAGTTCCTCTCTGGACGTGAGGATTCATCCTCTGGGGACCGTGAACGTCTCAGGTCCAGTCTCTGCAGAGAGATTTCAGTCTGAACCACAGTGATTAAACATAATCAGTGGTTTTCAGTTGTGAAACTCTGATGTTTGTGTGATTATAGGTTTGAGTCTGACTCACAGCGAGAGAAGAGGCTGTTTGGATGAAGAACACAAATATCTCATCTGCTTCTATAACAGAGAAAAGTTTCACTCTTTAAAAGTGTCTCCAGGTTAATTGTCTCACGGACGAGGAGCTGGGACGACGACGTGTCTCGTGTGAACTCGTATTTCAACAATTAAACGATCTACTTACAGCTGATTAAATGTTGACTGAACACACACACACGATGTCCACATCTCATTATCATGCAGCGAGACACCTCCTGCTCTTTAAAATGGACACTTCAGTCCGTCTTCAATCTCTATCTCCCTCCATCTGTCACTCGCCCTTTGTGAGCAGTTTTAATAGGATGGAGGGATGAGTGACAGCCATGGACAATGAAGGTGTAGAGAGAGAGAGAGAGAGAGAGAGAGAGAGAGAGAGAGAGAGAGAGAGAGAGAGAGAGAGAGAGAGAGAGAGACAGAGAGAGACAGAGAGAGAGAGGGAGAGAGAGAGAGAGAGACAGAGAGAGAGACAGAGAGAGAGAGACAGAAAGAGAGAGAGTGAGAGAGAGAGAGAGAGAGAGAGAGAGAGAGAGAGACAGAGAGAGAGAGACAGAAAGAGAGAGAGAGAGAGAGAGAGAGAGACAGAGAGAGAGACAGAGAGAGAGAGACAGAAAGAGAGAGAGTGAGAGTGAGAGAGAGAGGGAGAGAGACAGACAGTTCGTCCCTCAGAAAGTTCCAGTGATGAGAAACATTTCACAAACACTAAAAATAAAATCTATAATCATCGTCCTCGTGTTGTTTGACGTGATTCCCGCTCTGAGCTGTCGTGTCTCTTTGGCCTCGTCCACACAGCGACTGACAGGATCCGGTTAATTACAAGGAACAAGCTGAGGACGCCAGCGTCTCTGCAGCCGCCATGTTAACCACTGACATCGCTTCTATTCCTCAACTCGTTTGACTCATGAGGCTGAAAAACCTGTCACAAGCGCCTGTTTACCCAAGTGCATCATGGTCTATGGTTGTGTTGGCGGTGCCGGAGGACGGAGACACTGACACGTGTCAGGAGTTTTCCACCATGTTTTTCTACAGTAGCTTTTTTATCTGTCTCTTTTTGCTGTGATTCATCGTGATGAAGGATTCAGAGACGTCTGCTGCTCAAACGTTTCTGGGTAATCGTTCTTTTTGACGACAATGAAACTAATTTCTTTGAGTATATTTCTAATATTTATCAAAATGACGTCAAACATAAGATGGCAGCGTTTGGATCAGAGATATTATAACTTCATATTTATACAACTGGAGGAAGTGGAGACATCGTCCATCTTCATTTATTCTATGAAATAAAGATGGACGACGTGAAGTCTCCCCCTGGTGGCTGGCTGCAGTAAAGGTCAAAAACCCTGCCTCCTCCATGTTAGTGGACGGGACATGTCAGGACGCCGCCTGGAGACACGAAAGGCAACTGCACTTGGAGACACATGCTACTGTTATTACATCATTACAGAAGAGACGTGAAATACTGTTACTACGGTAACTCAACACGACAACACAGATCAACACAACTTTTAAATCAAGTAACAACATCACTTGATTTTACACCAACACTTCAAATCATCTGAAAACAACAACTCAGAAGAACAGATACGTTTGAGGCAAGTGTAGAAGTGTGTGTGTGTGTGTGTGCGTGTGTGCGTGTGTGTGTGCGTGCGTGTGTGCGTGCGTGTGTGTGTGTGTGTGAGTGTGTGTGTGTGTGTGTGTGTGAGTCAGCCTCTCAGCCTCTAACTGGTGATCTGTAGTTCCAGGGTTTGCAGTGATTACCACTCAGACTCGGAGCGTCCAGCCTCTTGTCCCCTGCGTCCTCTATAATAAACCCCTCCCCCCAAAGGTCACGCTGTTCTCCGGTTATAAAGAGCCACGAGGCGGCCATCTTCCTCGTGTTCAGGCCACAGACGAGGTTTTGAAATGTCGGTTCTCAAGTCTCTGACACATCTGATGTGTTGAACATCTTTCTTCTTTCACCGCGACACCAGCGTCTGAACTCAGATTCTGTCAAAGTGTTTATCTGAAGTTTGAATTAGAGCGTAAAGACAGTGGGGGGGGGGGGGGGGGGACATCTTCATTCTGTCACCTCAGAATAAAGAAAAAGACTTTCGATAAACGGACGTCAAATAACCTTCTTATGATAAATGTAAATAAAAGTTTCCTCATGGGCTCAAAGGTTTTAAGTAGAATTCTTGTATTTTTGAACCTGAGCTCTATGTTGATAAATGTAGGTGTTTAAATAAATGGTAGTTACACAAACTGTAGATTTAATAGATTTAATATATTATTTTATTTATTTTCACTTTTAAAAAAGCCCTCAAATTATTACTCTGGGTCTTTTTTTCAGAGTCTGAGGACGAAACGATCTCTCAGCTCATTCCTCCTCTTCTCACCTGCTGCATGTGGAACATTTCATCTCACACCAGCTGATTGGATCCAACAAAGTCTCAAAGACGTTTCCAGATCAGCTGGATTCAGTCCAATCACGTGTTGAGTAGATAAACCTTCAGGATGAAGCTACATGAAGATACATGAAGATATTCATCTGAATAAAGACACAGATTTATTCTGTGTATATTCTTTTTCTTCTTTTTCTTCTTCTTCTTCTTCTTCTACCTTAAAGTTCGCTGGCTTCAAAGGTGAAACTACAAAGCCCTTTATCTCCTCACATGGATTTTACCGCCTTTTGAAAAAGATCAAGCTGAAGCGAGTGAATGTTCAGTCAGGAGGATTCCCTAACACACACACACACACACACACACACACACACACACGCGCACACACACACACACGTTTGACGAGCTGATCAGTGAAGGTTTGTGTGTTTGTTTGTAGTCAGACTGAATATTCGTCTCTCCAGATGCAGAAACATTTATTTGAACTCAAAGATGAAGTGATGGAGCTTGGTGGTTAAAGGTCAAAGGTCAGTGCGAGCTCCTGAAGCTCGGCTGTGATGTCTGAGCAGCAGACGTCTCAGTGATGAAGATTTCAAATCTTAAACCTGATTCAGGATGAACAGAATCTGTGATTTAGTTATTTGACTCCTGGAGTTGGAGACTTGACTCAACATCAAAAACCAAAACACGTGATCTCCTCGTTTCTTATCTCGTGACGAGCGGATTTCTCTGCAGCTCTCACAGTTTTATTTTTCTGTTTATCTCTCGGTTGTTTTTCTTCCTGTGCCGAAGCCGCAGAGGACGAGCTGAAGTGTCTCCACGTGTCCTGACAGGGTCCAATCGACCTCCAGTCATTCTGTGAGTCTCAGAGTCTCAGTGAAGGGCGTCGTGTTGCTGCTAAAAGCAGCGCTCCCCGAAGGACTGAGACGTCACTGCAGCTCAGGACTGTGTGTGTGTGTGTGTGTGTGTGTGTGCGTGTGTGTGTGTGTGTGTGTGTGTGTGTGCGTCTCTGAGTGTTTAAGAAACACAGAAAAATAAGATGAAATCAGTTCAAGGGCTTTCTTTATGATGTTAAAACAGGAAGCAGCTGTGTTTGTGTTTCTGTGTCATCATGTTTTGTTGCAGTGAAAACCTGAAAGCAGAATAAAATATATAGATGTAGTTTGAAATAATGAATATTCTGTGCAGGGACACATGAAACTTTCTGTATATTCAGTAAAAATATGATATAAAGTAGTTCAGCACAGTAGAATTAATATCATCCAGGTCAGAAACGAGGCACAAATCTTTTATTCCTTTTATTTCCGAACTTCACCTGATTCTTTACACAGGTTGAGTCTCTGAGTGAAGTTAAAATAAATAAATAGGATTAAAAAGAGGAAACTTCCTCTGTGAACTATCTTCACTTCCTCCTCCTCCTCGTCTCTGAGCGACTCTGCGGTGACTTTGCGTCGGTTTCATTTAACAACCTTCAATTAAAAGCTTGTTCTCGTCAGAGACCTTCAGATCCGTTCACCTTCTGCAGCTCATAACGGTCAGAATCACTCTGATATCTAATGTGTCATTAAGGTTTTCTCTCTGAGGCCGACGTGTCACCTGACGTGTCACCTGACCTGTCACCTGACAGCTGCTGTATGACATCACACAATGAAGTCATCAAATCAGCACAAAGTCAAAGTGATAGATATTCTGTGTAAACATCTGCATGTGGAACTCGGTGAGTTAATGATGGAGGAGACGCTGCAGGGTTTCCAGTTCTTGATGTTTGTTAAATTCCAGTTTTCTGATGAGTTATTGATCCGACGACAGGAAACTGAGGCTGTGACACACAATCAGATTCACTCTGTTAAATATCCACCAATCAGCTGCTTCCAGGTGAAAGACTCTGTTTTCATTTTACTGACAAAAAACAGGCTGAGACGTGATGATTGACAGACGTCTGACCTCCGTCTCTATTCCTCACAGACAGGAAGTGATCAGAAGTCTGACTCTTGCTCCATAAACAAAAAGGCTAAGTGTGTAAAGTGTTGAGGACGCCGTCGCCTCGCTGCTCCTCAGGCCGGCTGATCTCCTCTGCTCTCACTGGCACCGAGCTTCTCACACATTTGTGCAGCTGTCAGTCATGTGACTCAGACGCTGTCGCCGCCGCCGCCGCCCTCCCGCCCGTCACCCGGGGCTGACTGCTGCAGCATGAAGGGTCACGGCCGAGCAGTGACCTCGTCAGATGACACCATGAGAGGGACGAGAGCAAGGGGGCGAGCGAGGGGTGAGCGAGGGGCGAGCGAGGGGGCGAGCGACCTGCAGCTCACTGCCAATAATCACAAGTCCAACATCACT
>NC_047169.1:760816-778316 GCF_009819705.1 Hippoglossus hippoglossus | reverse complement strand
TGGTTCAGTTCATGTACTTGTGTCATTAAGATGCGTCCCCCACACAATGCCCCGGCACCAGAGACGTGTCACATCTGTCTCTTCTTTGTGTTGAGGTTGTAGTTCACGCTGAAGAGAAGCTCATTACCTGAGGTGTCCAATCGGAAGCAGACGAGATGAGAAACGAACTCTGACTGTAAAAAACACATTCAAATGCAAATCGGCTGCTTTGTGAAAAACTCCAGGTGACGTTACAGCGACTCCAGATGTGACAGTTAAAGCTTCCATCTGTATCGACAGCTGAGTCCATCAGAGCCGGTGTCCTGAGCGTCTCCTCCAAACTAAAGGCTAATGACTCGTTAGATGAAGGTAATGAGGGAGAAGCTCCTCCTGCAGGAGATCACAGGGTAGAAGCCTGAAGAAGAATCAGATAACAACTGAAGTCAGGAAACTGGGAGTTCATCATCAGATTCAATAAGGCCGAACCTGATGTGTTTTTATAATCAATAATATTTCTTATTTCTATTTAATTACTATTATTAGTCTGTAACCATTTCTACTAAAGTTGAAGTAAAGTTTACAGTTGTCCTCACTCGTCCTCGTCTTCCTTTATGTTTCAAACTGGTCTTTTAAACATCGTCAGCTGCAGAAACAACTCGAGTCAAGTTTCAACCCTTTAAATCACATCATGTGGAGTTTCTCCATAAATCAGCTGTGAGTTCATTATTATTATAGTGATTTCATTTGAGGGGGATTTCATTTAATTAAAGGGAATTTAAATACAAGAAGCGTATTAAGGGTGAACTCGGTGTTAAACTCGTTGACTGTGATTATTTTCACATCTTGTTAAAACACAATCAAACTAATATCGTCAGTTGCGGAGCTGACGTTTTCCAGGTGAAATAAACTGCGACACTAAAGTTCCCTCTCAGCTCCTCTGAGGAAACATCAGAATCACTTGTCCTTCTCTCTTCTCCTGCAGGAAATCAGCGACACAGAGATCCTGGAGCTTACCCACAGTGCACTGGGGCGCATGACGGTGATTCGGCAGATCTTCCCGCTGTGGAAGGACGGCAGCAGCCGCTGCATGAGGCAGAACCACCGGATATCATCGCTGCTGTGCAACCCGCAGGAAGGGTACCTGCAGAACCTGGAGGTAACGCTGAGTTACTGAGCAGGGCTGAAAGATCTATTTTATTCTGAAAGGGGTCACTTCCTGGGAACGTGTCTCTGAAATGTCCTCACTTTGACAAGTCTGGATTTTCTTCTCTTTGAAAAGTTCTTGAGTGAAGATGGAAAACTTTTAATAAATCGTTACCGTCGGCTCAGAACTCGTTTTCTCAAACTACTAATTTGATTGCTCAATATATCACTTTGTTGAGAATCATCTGTGTCCTTCAGCTGATAAATCGTCTCACAGAGGACAGACGGGATTTGATGAGTTGGACAGAAAAACCTGAGGATTCATTCAGGGCGTTTTATTCTGCGATTGAAGTGACGAGGGAATGAATTCAGTAAAACGGACGAATTATTGATCCAAAGTCTCCAGTTCTGTGGTAAGAGACAGAAAGTACAACTCAAAGGACATTTATAAAACATTTTATATCGAAAAGCAACACAAAAATGTCCCTAATGCTCTATATACAAAGAGAATCCTGGCTCCGCCCCCTTGTTGAACATCTTTCTGAGCACAGTGAAACCTCTGATCCCAGAGCTGGGAGCCGCCATACTGACAAACAACCACCAGGAGGCAGATGGACAAAGTGGCTTGTCGTCGTGAATTAGATTAAATGAAACAAAACAAATGTATACAAATATTTAAACCAAACAACATCTCATTATCAAGTCATAGATCGTGAATAAAGATATGACCGTCCTCAAAACGTCATCTGGGCTCCCCTGGTGGCTGACCGCAGTATCGGTCATAAACCTCCTCCTCCATGTTAGCAGATGGGACATGGACCAAACTGATGGTGAGACGTGCAGAGGACTGAGTGATGGAGGATGAGTTCTACTGAGTGATGGTCACAGAACATGGTTGATCCTCAAACATCTTAAAATAATCAAATGTCTGTCGATCAGTTTCTGTCTGAGATGATCAGTCAACAACACGACCTCTATGTGACCTTTGTCTCCTCTGGTGTCGACTCCAAACTTCTGTGTGTGTTGTGGTAAAAAGTCACGAAGCTTCTTCTCCTGCAGAGTGAGTCCATTTATCAACACACACACACACACACACACACACTCAGTAGTGAAGTGTGACGTGTGGTTGACATTTAAAAACAGCAAACAGAACAATTACTGTAATTCATGCTGACAAATGTGTTTGGTCTTGTTTTGACGTTTGTGTAGACGAGTGTGTGTCGGACGTGTTGGTTCAGATCTGTGTGAAGCTACGAGGGCTCACACTCGTCTTCTTCCTCCCTCGCTCCCTCCCTCGCTCCCTCCCTCGCTCCCTCCCTCGCTCCCTCCCTCGCTCCCTCCCTCTTTCCCTCCCTCGCTCCCTCCCTCGCTCCCTCCCTCGCTCCATCCCTCTTTCCCTCCCTCGCTCCCTCCCTCGCTCCCTCCCTCGCTCCCTCCCTCGCTCCCTCCCTCGCTCCCTCCCTCTTTCCCTCCCTCCCTCCCTCGCTCCCTCCCTCGCTCCCTCCCTCCCTCCCTCGCTCCCTCCCTCTTTCCCTCCCTCGCTCCCTCCCTCGCTCCCTCCCTCGCTCCCTCCCTCGCTCCCTCCCTCTTTCCCTCCCTCGCTCCCTCCCTCGCTCCCTCCCTCCCTCCCTCGCTCCCTCCCTCCCTCCCTCGCTCCCTCCCTCCCTCCCTCGCTCCCTCCCTCGCTCCCTCCCTCGCTCCCTCCCTCTTTCCCTCCCTCGCTCCCTCCCTCGCTCCCTCCCTCTTTCCCTCCCTCGCTCCCTCCCTCGCTCCCTCCCTCTTTCCCTCCCTCGCTCCCTCCCTCGCTCCCTCCCTCGCTCCCTCCCTCTTTCCCTCCCTCGCTCCCTCCCTCGCTCCCTCGCTCCCTCCCTCTTTCCCTCCCTCGCTCCCTCCCTCGCTCCCTCCCTCGCTCCCTCCCTCTTTCCCTCCCTCGCTCCCTCCCTCGCTCCCTCCCTCGCTCCCTCCCTCTTTCCCTCCCTCGCTCCCTCCCTCGCTCCCTCCCTCGCTCCCTCCCTCGCTCCCTCCCTCTTTCCCTCCCTCGCTCCCTCCCTCGCTCCCTCCCTCGCTCCCTCCCTCTTTCCCTCTCTCGCTCCCTCCCTCTTTCCCTCCCTCGCTCCCTCCCTCGCTCCCTCCCTCGCTCCCTCCCTCGCTCCCTCCCTCTTTCCCTCTCTCGCTCCCTCCCTCTTTCCCTCCCTCTTTCCCTCCCTCGCTCCCTCCCTCGCTCCCTCCCTCGCTCCCTCCCTCGCTCCCTCCCTCGCTCCCTCCCTCTTTCCCTCCCTCGCTCCCTCCCTCGCTCCCTCCCTCGCTCCCTCCCTCTTTCCCTCCCTCGCTCCCTCCCTCGCTCCCTCCCTCTTTCCCTCCCTCGCTCCCTCCCTCGCTCCCTCCCTCGCTCCCTCCCTCTTTCCCTCCCTCGCTCCCTCCCTCGCTCCCTCCCTCGCTCCCTCCCTCGCTCCCTCCCTCTTTCCCTCCCTCGCTCCCTCCCTCGCTCCCTCCCTGCAGCTTCTTCCTTCTCACCACACTTTGGTTCTTTTTGTTTTTCTGTTTCTTTGTTGAAACTCCTCGTTTGTCATCTTTCAGTCTCTCGTTCTTTCTCTCGTTCTCCTTTCTTTCTACCTGATTTTACCAATGTTCCTCTTTTATTTATCCGTCTGCTCTCCGTCTCATTCTTATTCCTTCCATCCTTCCTTGCATCCTTAATTTGTCTGCTCCATCCTTTCTCCTCCCCTCTTTCCTCTCCTCCATCCTTCTCTCTTTTCCTCTGACCTCAGGCAAACATCTTCTGTTGCAGGTGAAAGAAAAGCGTCTGTTTGACTCAATAATTCATGTAAAAGGTTAAATGTTGATTTATGTGGTTTCGGTTCCTTCAGCCGTCAAACACAGAATCTGTTAACAAGTGGGAATAAAGAATATCTAATATCTGTTTGTCTTCATAGAGCTGCACGGTCCTGTGTCTGTGGACCAGGTTCTTTAGTGTTTGCAGGTGTTTGTGTCTGAAGCAGGTGAATCTTCGTGCTTTATGAAGTTGTCCTCGTCCTCTGTCCAGGTGTCCAACCTCTACCTGTACGACAGCGTGCTGATGATGGCCAACGCCTTCTACAGGAAGCTGGAGGACAGGAAGTGGCACAGTATGGCGAGTCTCAACTGCATCAGGAAGTCCACCAAGCCCTGGAACGGAGGCTGGTCCATGCTGGAGACCATCCAGAAGGTACTGACCCAGACCAGCACGTTTAGAGAACAAGAGCAAACCTGGTTCAGGGTTTCAATGGAATCCTCAAGTCACCATTCACGTGTCTTCAGTCTCAGTGGGCGTTGGCATAATGAGAGATGAACAGTTCATACGTCCTCTAACTCAACGTGTTCAACTGATTCTTATTTTCAAGGCTGGTTCACGGTTTGAATGTGAGAACCAGGAGCCTCTGGTGCATCTAATCACCTCACACACGTCTTCTCCTTTGGTTTAATGGACGGTGGCAACAAACATCAAGGTGCATCACAGCCATCTACTGTGTCGTCTTCTTCTTCTTCTTCTTCTTCTTCTTCAGAATCACCTCCCACACTTCTTCTTCCTCTTCTCTTTCGGTCCACCGGCGGGTGGCAACCTTCTTCCTCTTCTTCTTTGTTCTGTTTATTGGCGGTTGGCAACAGACGTCAAGATGCATTACAGCTGAATCAAATAGAGCTTTGAAGATGAGGAGTGCATAAGAAGGAGAAGATTAAAGTGTGATTAGATTTCAACCGACCTCAACAAAACCTTTGTGAACAAAAAATAAATCAAACATGAGACGCAGCCGGTGAAACATAAAGAGAGAAATTCATTCATCTGCGATGCACCTGAAGTCTCTCACTCTAATTGGTCGGAGACGGTTCTCAGATGCACTGATGAGCTTGTTTTTCTCTTCGTAAATTAAAAAGCAGTTTGTTATCTTGACACGTGTCCCGTTAACAACCGCCGAGCTCGTTAGTGATCAATCCTTCTGTCTGTTTCCTGTTTAATATGCACATGATATGTAAACAGTGACATGAAAGAAAGAAGCTTTGTTGAGCATCACAAGTCCTGAAATCATTAACCATTAATAAAACAAACCTGTGATACAGAAGAACTAAACCACTGCTCTACCACACTCTGTCACTGATGATATAAATCATGGTTAGTTTTACCAACTGAACCAGTCTGACTCACATTAGCTGAGATTGTCACAGTTTGGTTTGGGAACTCGTTGGTTGACACTAACTGAACGTTTAGTTTCATTCAGGGCAGAAATCTGCTAAAACTGTGAGGTTCAGAGATGCTCATCATCATAATCATAATCAATCTTCATCATTTAATTCATCTGAGCAGTAAAGTAGAGTCACACTTGTTGTTTTTAACGATTCAGTTAAGAGGTTTGCTTCCAATCAGCTGAAACTGTTTCCAAACTGTTTCACTGAAATCCCCTCGAGCCCCGAGCGATGTTCTGTCGTCCAAACATCCAGGAAACGACACGTGAACTTACATCTGTATTGTTGAAAGGCCGACGACTGGAAGCATCATTGAGTGTGCAGCAAGCCGCTCACAAACCAACACACACATAATGAAACTTTATTCTCCTCCAGGTGACAATGACTGCGACCTTTGCTGGTGACGGAGAAACATTTAGTTGGTCGGCCTGTGTGCTGGCTGTCGTCTCGTTTCACATCAAACATGAAAACATGAACGTGGCCTTTCTCCGGAGCAGCTCTGCTTTTCTAACACATCTCCTACATCCAGACACTGGGATCCACCAGGGGGCCAGGAAGCAGATCTCTGATCAGGACGTGATGAGGTTGATCCTTATCTAACTACTGATCAGAGATCTAATTCTCCTGGACTGATGGTTTCCATGGCGATGCATTTTGGCATCAATATGACTTAGCAGCTCACAAAGCATCATGGAACACAACCTGATAAACTGAAGACCAGTTCACTCTGTACTTTACTCTATTACTATATATTATTACTCTGTACTTCTGCCTACACCTGGTCATTGTTATACCATCAGTACACTATAGGTACTGCATTGGTACGGCATAGGAACCACATAGGTATACGGCAACTGTACATACGGATAAGTACACCTCCCTAGAACTTCACGACGTTACTTCCTGCTCGTCTCTCAGTGGTCGGTGCAGAGGACTCACCTAACTTCTGGAGTCACGATGTTCTCCATCGTCTTCTCACTGTTCTAAGTTGTAGTAGCTGTTGTTGAATGTTTCTGAGCTTTAGCTCCAACACGAGCTGCAGAATGTCAACACTGAGCCAACCAGCGCGTTGACAGTTTGATTCAGATTCATGCTCCTGATGCTTCGGGGCGTTGGCGAAGGCATCGGCTCTGCGTTATCAGTCTGAATGTAAACCAGCCTCGTCATCAGGGTAAAACTTTATCCCTCTTTTTGTTCATCCCCCTCTCATTTGCCTCTTTCCTGTTCCCACTTCTCTCGCTGCTGTCTTCTACCACTCCATTTGATTCTCTCCATCCTTACTCTTTTTTGAATGTCTCCTCAATGCCCTTCTCCCTTCATCGTGCCTCTCTCTCTTACCGTCTCCCTGCCTCTCTCTGTCACTTCATTATATTTTATGTGGTAGAATATTACACTTAACAATATTGGCGCGGCCTCTTTTACAATAGTGACATGATAAAAACGCATCATAATAAAGTAGAATGTAAAGTTGGCTCTTTACTTTTCACCGGTGTGTATGTGTGTGTGGAACCTCATTACCTAGATATGCTATGTGTTTATAAATACTGTAATAAATCTCAAAAATGAATCGTGTCCAGCTTGAGATATCATCTCAAACTCTCACTTATCAGCATGAGAAACAACAATCCACTGTTGGCGAAGCTCTTTAAATGTTTAAATTGCTTTATACAAAATCACCATGTAATAATAATAAATCAGATAAGTCAAATGTTTATTAATGTCAGTGCTGTCACAGTTAAATTGATTCAAGTGGAAACTGCAGTGTGGTCTTTGAGCTCCAGTTTCTTAACAGGATAAAAAGCTGCACTGAACAGGATTATCCAGATCTGTGAAGAAGGCACAGAAGAAGGTTTATCTTGTCTTCTACAGATTTCCCATCCATGCGTCTGCTTCTGTCCTCCAGGGTAACATCACGGGTCTGACGGGCACGATGGATTTTAAGGAAGGCGGCACCAACTCCCACGTCCAGTTCGAGATCCTGGGCTCCAGCTTCAGTGAGACCTTCGGCAAGGACATCAAGAGGGTGAGTTCACAGCATTTCACTTCAGACCAGCGGACCGGACGGAGACATCGTGTGTGAAGACACTACTCCATCACTCAGACGTGTTGTCATCACACGGGGAACTCAAGTCTAAAGAGGCTGGACGGAGAAAGTGTTCCAGTTGTTGATGAAAAGGAAACATCATTGTTACAGCGAGCGATCCTATGAGCTCCCAGACATCCAGATTATACAGATTCTTCCTGTGTTTGAAACTTAGCATCAGGTTTGAATTTCCATCTATCGGAGTTTGTTCTCAAGTGAACGTTGGATACAGATGCAAAACATTTAGAACGTCTTCGTTAATGATAATTAGGACAATAATTACATCTCCACATTAACAAATGTATTATAAGACTAATCAATAGAAGGAGATTTACATTCCAACCTCCACAGCTCATTAAATCCCACTCAGTGTTATTTGCAGCTGCAGCCGCCTCAGGCCGATGTTAATGCTGCTTCCTGATCACCGCTCTCTGGGATGATATGGATATTAGTGAGTTGTCTTCAGGCTCTCACCTGCGTGTGTTCGCGTTGTGTTGCGTCAGTTGTGTCACATGCAGCAGGTGGTAATCCATGTTGAGACGAGGATCTGATGTGTGATGCAGCCGTGCACGTTATTCTGCAGGAGGTCGAGCGGCGGGAGCGTGAATATAAAGACGACTCGACGCGCTGCCGTCTTCTGGTCACGTCATTTCTCAGTTTACAGCTGAACCTTCATGTTGACTGTTGAAGTTCCACTCTCACAACTTCTGTGTTGTGTAGGGGGCGCTAGCGAGGTAGGTCAGAATGAATGGATATCTATATGGAGCTGTAGCACCGAAACATGATGTTGGCGAAAGGAAATTTGATATTAAAGGTACGAACAATATATACAGTTCAATCGGATTAGATCTAGACGTGAAGTGAAAAACCTTTTGTTTCCCCAAGAGTTTCTGTGTGAACGTGGAATAAAGTTATCTACGCCTCCATGAGCAGTTAGCAGCTACTTTTCTTGAGAAAACTTTATTTTCATTCTATTACAACTTTCTTCTTGTTATATTCTTATTATTTTTTGTAAAATTTGGACTTTATTCTAAAAAAAAAAATCATATGGCCTTAATACTCGTAGTAAAAATCAATGTTCCCCAAATTAAAAGTACAAAGTGACTTCATGTCTGGAAGTTGGTGTAAAAACTATTTTAGTTGTTCAGCTCCGGCTCATTGCGGACTGACTCGCTGCTGCCCTCTAGTGAACTGCAGCCAGTTCACAGCGTCAACAGGAAGTGGGCGGGCCTCCTGTGGACCAGCGTGGAACCAGCATCAGAGCCTCATGGGAGCTGTGGTCGTGGAACAGGCACATTTATAGGTTCCTCCTCTGTGACGAACACGGTCATCATTTATGCAACAGCGAGCTGGAACGATCCTCACTTCATTAATTTTCCCAATCATTGGAAAAGTTGTTTAACCGTGTTGCGTTAACCTTGATGAACGGCGTCGCAGTTTAGCTGTGACATGATATTTAACAGCACGAAAGTGGTTTTAATTAACGCTCAGTGGAGTTTTAACTCGTCTGCCTGTAAATGTACGAGTGTTCGACATTAGAGCAGATGAATCAATACTGATGAGCAAAGGAAAGAAAAGGAATCAAAATAAACTATTAAGAGAGAAATAGAAATGAAAATGACTTTGTAGTGAGAGAAGAGAAAGAGATGAGATGAAGAAATGAATTAAAATAAAAAAGATTGAAGGACAGTGAAGAGATGAGGAAGAATAAATAATTGATTGAGATATAAATTATATATAAAGATGTTGTAAATATAATTAAACAGATGAAAGGGAACCAGACACATTGACTGAATCGCTGCACTTCACTGATTCTCATTTTAATTCAGAGTTTTCATCTGTGTACAAAACATGTTCTGATTATTTTATTTACAATTTATACAAAAAAAAGTCAATATAAAATATGAAATTTCTGTTTAAATTGATTTTTCTTTTAAATTTGTGTTAAATTACAAGTTTACAAGTGGTCTGAGCAATTTAGATAATTCAAGAGCTTGGGAGCAAACACAACAACAGAAACACACACACACACACACACACACACACACACACACACACACACACACACACACACACACACACAAACACACACACACACAAAATGATGAGGATTTAATCACCTGGCTTCTCACTCATAGTTATGAGTTCCCCCGAGTTACATAATGGTCATTAGGAGAACATAGGCCTATAGCACACACACACAGACACACACACACACAGACACACACACACACACCTGACACACAGACACACAATGATCGACAAAGAGGAACATGATGCAGTGAGAACGATTCAGCTGTAAAACACAAACAATCAGCAGCTTGTTGTTTTGATTGAAACTGGATTTCTTTCTGTAAAACTAAAAGCTTGATTCACAAAGCAGGAGCCATGTTTCCAGAAACTGAGGAGGATTCTCAAACTCAAAACCTTACATTATAATAAATCTGTCTGGAATCAGTTTGTGTTTTTATTCTACGAACGTTTTCCTGAAGAACGAACCTCCGTCCGACTCGCTTCAAGAGAAAGATTCACAGGAAACTTTGACAGAGTTTGTGACAAGTCGACGTCGTGATCCTGGCTCTGAGATCTCAGCCACTTTGCTATCACATCTCCATCTGAGTGTCCACGCCGCTCCTCTCTCCTCGGGCCATCGCCCCCCCCCCAGCTCCAGATCAGACCTGATGGAGAGTGAAATGTTATTTCCCTCTTTCCTCGGAAACTCGTGCGGTGGCGAGCGCTCCGGTCCTTCAGACCTCCCCCGTGTATTATCCCATCTATCCATCCTCACTTTTCTCATCTCATTGACTTTTGATGCGTCCTCTCAGCAATTTGTTGTCGGTAAATCGCCCCCCCCACCCCAGGAAAATCCTCTTCGTTTAGCGGCAGCGCCTGAACATGTGTCAGAGGACATTATGCTCTCGCCCACCGTCCTCGGAGGGAGTGTCGGAGATTCTCTGTTTTTAATCAGACGGCAGCTGCGATGACTTCAGACACACAAACTCTCCAACTTCTAATAAAGACCCGATTTAGCTGCAGTGGTTCTGAACGTGAGGTGTGAGGACTCGAGAGGCTCCTCAGCGAGTCTCCAGCGGGGCAGAGAAATGAGAAGGATGAGGAGTTAATCAGGATTATAAAGAAATGAGTCCGTTGATGCTCAGTAACAAAGAGGATCCCCATCCAGACGTGTGACTGATGAGAACCAATCAGGAAGAGAACGTGTCATCGTTTACTAAAGTCTCAGTTTCTGTTCAGACTCAAACACAAACCCAGAGTTTTCAAACTGAAACGAGATCAGTTCACACAAGTCTCTGATCCAGAGTCAGGAAACTCCGTGTGGACACCAGACGTATCTAAAGCAGAGATGAAGCTTCTTTAAACCAAAACGCAGATTCAGAGTTAATTAACCAAACCTCAGCTTTACTGTGAGCCAGAGTCAAGCTGGGATTCGAACCAGGAACCCTCTGTCTGTGAGACCACACAGCACAGGTCAGAGGTCAGAGGTCAGAGGGCACAACGTGTTCAGGGAGTTTCCAGCTCAGTGTTGTTTATGCACATTAGGTTTATATTTTATGAAACATGTAAAAACATGATACATATCTTTTTATCTGGATCAGTGAAACATAACTCATTGTTTATGGATTGTACTTCAAAATACTCTTTAAATTACACATAACAATCACATGAATGTACAGTTACTCATCATTAAATAAGTGTTTGTAGAATCAGTTTTACATTATAATGACCCACATCATTTACAGTAGATTATACAACTTCCTACTTGAAATGGTTGTTATATATTCACCGTCTATTGAAAAGAAGCTGACCAATAGGACAGACTCAGCTTTGTCTCGTTTCTCATGGAGTCTAAAGAAAGTTTGTAATTATTTAGCAGATGGATATTACCCACCCATTAGTCCATAATGGGCCCCGCATTGTTACTGGTCTGTCTGCTGTGAACCCATTAGAAATGCTGGAGAACAGAAATGAGCCTGAGACGACTAATTTCAAATCCCAGAGGAAATTTGGACTCATTACAACAATTTGTGTCTTTGAAAACTAGCAGCTCGCTAATTTCTGTGAATAATACATGGAGCAGGATGGATATTTTCTCTCTTTCCATTCTGCCCCAGAGCCACAAAGATGTTCTCCTCGTCATTTGAGATCCAGCAGGCGAACGACCACCGAGCTCCTGAACGTCCCACGCAGAGACGCCAAATTAGGCTCGGTGCTGAAAATGAAAATCAAACAGATGCAATGTTTGGATTTCTGAAACAACTTGATGGCAAAGGAAAACTGGGCTCTGGGCTGAATATCACAGGTCCAGTGTGAAGGACTCAATAGAATCTACTGACAGAAATTTAATCTAATAATTAGAATCATCGTTTTCTGGGCCAATCAAAAAAACTTGGGTCAGAAGTTGAGTCAGAAGACGACAATTAAGTTATCTTTACATACTTTTCTATATATAGTTATTTTTTATGGTCCCGAACTGATTCCAAATAATGAAAAACATGTTTCTGTGAAGTTTTGTGATGGAGCTCCTGAATACGAAGCTCGGGTCGGTGGAGTCCCTGGAGCTGCGCTAATCATCCAACGCCCACGGATCGTCTTTACAGTAGAGAGGAACTAAAAAGGTGCAAATCAAAAGCTCGGAAACACACGCACAGACACACACAGACACACAAAGACACACACACACACTAATTGACATTCATATTGGTGTGTTTTTCTTTGAAAAGGCCCCGGAGAGTGAAGCTTTGTGTAGATTAGAAACATCAAAGAGGTTTTACAACAGTGAAATGCATCAAAGGACATCCTGTGGAGGGAGTGTAGAACAGCAGCGTGGATCCTGATCAGTGTGTGTGTGTGTGGGGGGGGGGGGGGGGGTCGAGTGTTTGTGGGTGGCTGAATGTGTGTGTGTGTCTGTATGTGTGTGTGTGTGTATAAAGTATTGACCTTACTGTACGTGTGTGTCCTTGGAGCAAATATATGTTTACCTCAGCAGAATCACTTCAGGGGGACTTTGCTTTTATTGAAACAACACATGTGACTGCAGTGTTATTAGTGTGTGTGTGTGTGTGTGTGTGTGTGTGTGTGTGTTTGTCCATTTTATCATGATATCATTGTGAGGACATTGTTGCTGCTCCTCACATCGTCACTGAGCTGTTTGAGGTTTAAGACTTTATGTTGTGCTTTGAATTTTAACCCTGAAGTTGAGGGATTGTGTTATGTTAACAATCGTCCTCACAACTACACAAAGACCATGTCCGTGGCACAAAATGGCAGCGTTTCTATATTATGAGATATTTTGGCTTCATTTTGGACGAAGATGAGACGCGTCCGTTCAGGTTCATATAGAAAATGAATATCACGTGATGTGTGACTTCATTATTCTGCTGTGAACAAAAAGCTTCATTAACATTGTCAGATAAATCTTTTCTTCTTTAGTGAAGAGAAGAACGAGTGACTGATTTAAAATGTTTTAATTGTTACATGAGCTTAGTGTTAATAATGAAACAGAAACTGAAACTTCAGTTCATCATAGTCACCGCCCACACCCTGTGATTGACAGGTGACGTCTGGGACTCATACACAGCAGCGAGGTGATGAGTGATGAGGCCTCGGCGCTGAAACGACATCCTCCACAGTCGCCCTCAATCACGACCGTAAACCAGGAGGTGAAGGAGAGGGAATAAAAAGACGTCTGTGGAGGCGGGAGCATCGGGGGGGGGGGAGTGAGAGGAGAGTGAGTTACACAGATACAGACGCTCAGCTTGTGAATGACAAGAGGGGAAAAAGGAGGTCTGACATTTTGAGGGAAAGGGAAGAAGCAGGGAGGTTAGGAATAATGCATGAGGCGGCGAGGAGGAAATGTATCCGCCGTGTTTGACCTCCGCAGGGAACTGAGTCGAGCTGGATGTGAAACCAGCATGAGAAGGATGTCCAGATCAGATCCGTGTCAACAGTCTTTATGATTCCTCAGGATTTCTGGATTTCTAAAGATTAGATTTAAGCTCATGTTTGTCAGAGAGTCTCTTTTAATCTGAAACTGTGAACATAAGCAAATTCCCTGAGGAGAGAGTAAACCTCCGAGCAGAGCGAAGCTGCAGTCGTCAGCATGGCTCCTCCTGCTTCTTAGAAACTGAGCGGCTTCACTGCTAATAACTGCAAATACAGTAAAAGAAAAGAAATTGTCATTGTTTGACTTCTTGTCAAATTTGTTCCAGAACGTTTTGGACTTTTCGTCACTTTGCTAGCGTTGTAATTAACTAAGTAATTAATGATCATGTGTTAGTTTCAGGAAATGATTTTATATTTCTGTCCGTCACAGACTTCTGTGTTCACTTCATGTTAAGTTTCAAAACAACTCAATCTTGTTAACCCCCCCCCCCCCCCCCCCCAGACAAATGTATTCACACAAACATAAACAATTTTCACAGATAATATCAACATTAAAATGAATCGTCTCTTTATAACGTCGGTCGTAGCTGTTGAAACGATCTCGCTCGGCAGCCGATTTCTTGAGTCACGTTTTTATTTTTCGTGAAAAGCTCTGAACAGGAGGTTCCATGGGACGAGGAACACAAACACTGATGTGTCAGATAAACTCAGACATGTCGTCGCAGGTTGTGTAATATGCTGATTCTGTAATGAAACACCACTCGTCCCTCAGCAGCTTCCAGAAGCATCTCTCACTTTCCTGTTGTCTCGCCTCAGTCTCATTACCGGCTGCTCTCACAGCAACACAACTGCCGTACGTCAGCGAAATGAGCTGCAGTTAGAAAGACCGGCAACTCGCCGGGGACTGTCTGGCATTTCAGAAAATCTATTTCTACTATTAATAATCTAATTATTGTCAGGAATAATAGGCGGTTTGTTGTCAGCAGAACACATCGTCTTTATTATTTCTTCATGGGGAAGTTTAGTTGTTCAGCAAACTCTCTTACAGACGGTTTCCTCTGACGACGTCAGCACTTTCCTGCAGGATCGACACCATTTCTCACTTTGTGCTTCAAATTTAAACTAAAATTGAAGTTAGATTGAACAACAGGTGTGAACAGACACGAGGGAATGAAACAGACGTCCAACTTACAGATCATTCAGTGTCAGTGAATTTAAAGAAAGAAAGGACACGAGTTACGGAGGTTTGAGGCTGAGAGGAACAACACAACAAACTACACAACACAACAAACAAACAAACAAACAAATAACTACAATATAACTGTAAAAAGTCCCATGAGGAGCAGCAGAGATCCCAAACACAGGACTCTGACAGGAAGTACAAACAAACTGATTCTATATAAAGACGATCAGAGACTATGTAAATAAAGATGGTCGACACGTAACAACTTCTTCCTGTTACACAAACATGAAGCCAAACGCTCTAATCAAGATGTTAATCTTCACCATCGTGTTTAAGCTCGTAATCAACCAAAGAAAATCTCGGTGCAATGAAATCGTAGCAACTCTTCAAACAATCGATTAGTGTTGATTACCTCAGAAAACCCTTCACCGAACAGGAAGAGGAAATGCATCAGCTGAAGGAGGTCGTATGAAGATGTTAAATTAAAATGTAACGTTTTACGTTTTTTATTGAACCATTAAAAGTTTGTTTGAGTTAAAAGCCTCAAACGACCAAAACATTGCATCTGTATGATTTGAAAGGAGCCACCGAACATGAGTCAGACTTTGATATCATTATTTTATTTTATTTCTGCAACAGTGATTTAATTTGTGCTGCGACGCCATTAGCCGTGTGACGGGGGGGCTGACTGTGAAGACATCTTTAAAACTGTAAAAGTCCCATTTGTGGCCAGCAGGGGGCTGAAGACTCCGACTCGCTACACATCCAGGGAGGAAACTCAAAAAAGTGATTCGGTTCAAAACGTTCCTTCTCTTTTCTTTATTCTGATGACCGGGGGGGGTTCATCAGCTCAAAGAGTCTGAAAGCAGCTTGGAGCCGGTGGAGTTAATTTATCAGTGTTAATGAAGAACCCCCCCCCCCCACACACACATGAAGAGGAGAAAGAAGGATGGAGATCATGTAAAGGACACCAGTGCTCAGAATAGATCTCTGGTTATTCAACTCCTTCTTCTTTCCTTTCTCTCCCTGCTGCTCTTTCACTCCCACCTCAATCAACGCCTCGAGCTTTTCTCTGTTTGGCTTCATGTTGTCATGACGGTTGGTTTGTTTGGTTGTTCAGGAAACAAACATCTGTCGTACACGTCGTAGCCTTATTTTTATCTATTCATCACGATTCATCACGACAGGTTCATTGACAGTAAATCTCACGTAACTTTTCTTACACCAGTAATGTCGGCATGGATCATTGACTGTAAATATAAAGTTGACACCGTGACTCGTTACTTTTTTACTTGAGTTGTTTTTAAAA
The DNA here is from genome assembly GCF_009819705.1 of Hippoglossus hippoglossus. Classification (NCBI taxonomy): domain Eukaryota; kingdom Metazoa; phylum Chordata; class Actinopteri; order Pleuronectiformes; family Pleuronectidae; genus Hippoglossus; species Hippoglossus hippoglossus. The sequence goes on along the minus strand of NC_047169.1, from coordinate 762,500 downwards.
TAAAATAAAATGGTACATGTTGTAACGTAGCCCGCAAGTTATACAGTTGTAAGATTTGATGACATCTAGTGGTGAAGCTGTGCATCACAACGAACTGAAGTGTGTAGGAGAATCTACGGTGGCCTGCAGGTGACATTAAAACAAACAGACCCTCAGTAGAGATGGTGTGTGAAGGAATTAAAAAAACAGGAATGAGACACATTTACTTACGTGTTTTTTTGATAAGTGTCGAGATCCAGCGATAACGTACAATCAGCAGAGAAGCTGTGTTTGCACCAGAGCTCGTTAAACCCACTTCGCTGTGTCATATCTAACAGTAACATCATCATCAGACGAGCATTAGTGGAGTGATTTGTTTGAGGCGACCCCGGGTGTGTGTGCGATGTGCGACTGTTTGACCCCGGACGGCTGTTTACAGCTCAGCGCACTGTACGACAACAAATAGTGTGATTAGCTTAACAACGCTAATGAAGACATTCTGTCTGAGATTAGAGAGCGTGTTCGCATTAGCTGTCAGCGGAAACTAACGAGCGTGTGGTTAATAACACTGTTTATCAGCCGCCTCTAATGTGAAAGTGACCTGCTTTTATTGTATCGATTTTTTTTCCTTTCATATTTTTACGTTGATGCATGAAACCGCTCCTAAACCGATTTGTGTAATTTGTGCAACAGCGAGGCGGCCGATGAGTGTGAGTCCCCTCAGAGACGTCTTCATGTGCAATTAAACACAGAGCTCCTCATAAGGGACGAAGAGGCAGTGTGTGTCTGTGTGTGTGTCTGTCTGTGTGTGTGTGTGTGTGTGTGTGTCTGTGTGTGTCTGTGTGTCTGTACACTTAACTGATGCACTGTGGATTAATGGGGGAGTTCAGACATGCATGAGTGTAAAGACTGTTCAGCAGCTAATCAATAAACTGTGTGTGTGTGTGTGTGTGTGTGTGTGTGTGTACTTCTATCTCTGTGAGGACGAGTATAAATGATAAACCTTACAGACATTTATTTAAGGACCTTATGAAAACAAAGTGCTCAGAAAGTATTATATCAAGATTCAAGCACAAATATATGTGTATGTACTTGTACTTGTATCTATGTGAGGACCAGTTAAAATTATCGACATTTTTGACTGGTCCTCACTTACACACGTATCCAAACACTTATTTAATGCTTGTTTGAAGGTTCAGATTAAAACCATGTTCAGGTTCATGTAAAGTATTTAGTTGTGATCATTAATGCTGTGGTCCTCACAAAGACAGAACCAACAGGATGTGTGTGAGTTTCCATGGGGAAGAGATGCTCTTTATCAAAGTGACACACACACGACCGGGCGTGCACACTCCCATTATACAGCTCGCACCAGCTCTAATGGGAACAACCTGCTGACAAACAGCAAGCACACAACCCAGAGTCACAATTCAGCTTGTTGACAAAAGCTCAGTGTTGAACCTTCGTCACAAATTAAATGTGCCGGTGGCGACAAACATCGAAACCTGTGAAGCATCAAACATCACGTCTCTGCTTTGATTTGTTATTTTACACGTTGTTAGATGAGATGGTTTCTGATTTAGTTCAAACAGTTTCCATTATTTCTATTATTATTATGTAGTTCAAATTCTTTCACGGAAAACTATACATTATTTTTATGTAATTAAAATCACGTTTTAGGATAAAGAAAGAATCTAAAACTCAG